>NC_133203.1:49161365-49296365 GCF_958299795.1 Porites lutea
CTTTTGTTTACGTTTGTTTCATTAGTATACAAGTTAAACAAACTTGGGCGAGAAAATAAACCTATTCGATTCAACGTCTACATACTTTTCTTTCGTGCCGCATGGCATACTTTGTCATTCTTGTCAAACTTAAGTTGTCAGCGATAAATTGCCAAGAATGCATATTTTGGTTTCGGTATCCTTGCTTTTGTGCGTCAAACTGCTGCCTTGGGCACTTTTCTAAGTACCATAACTCATTTTACCCTATGACAGAGATGATTACACAGCAGTATCTAATGGATCGGTTGTCCATTCACATTTCTTGTGACACGGGACAGTTCTTCCCGACAATGCCTACGAGCCTGTGAGGATGATTTGGTGGCGGAGCCGCAAAATTTTCCCCGTACTAACCTGCTCGCAGGCTTAATGCTTACCGGTCCTTACCTTATCCCGTACTAAATTTTCGTGGGAGTTTAACTTCGCGAAAGATCGACCTATTGTTTGATTTTCGCTTGGACAAATTTCGTTTTCCGTAAATTTAAGTACAGATTTCAAACTTGTCGTATCCTGTCCCAAGGGTAAGAGTTTGATGCTAAATAACAATTTTTCGCGGATATTGGTTAATATCAGATCCTGTCCAATATCCTCTACTACTTCACTTGAATGAAGCGGGGTTTTTTTGTTCATTCTTTTTTTTTTGGTAGGAAATACTGTAGTCTCCTTGGCTAGAAAATGTTCGTGCTATCAAATTAATCTTCGGGACTGTAAAAACTGTTCGTTATGTATCAATTCAAGTTTTAAATTAAAATGACAGGTCGTTAAGTTGTTCAGTATAGTTAAACTGAAATCCCGTATTGAAAATAAAAAGGAGAAATTTTGCTTTTTTTGTGTTAGTTTCCCCAATTTTCAGTAAAGCACGTAGTTTTCGCGTGCATAAAGTCCTTGAGTAAAATTCGCGAAAATTACCTTCCGTAGAAATTTGGTGCCGAATGTTTGTCTGAAAAGTTACATATCGGACCAATGAACCACAAATCAGATATCAGCCCTTGGCTAATCAGACCGTAACCCATGTTTCCGCACTTGGTATCCGTCGCATATTTTCCCGCCCTTTAACAGGTGTAACACTTAAGCTATGATTAGCAAAAAACTACGTTTCCTCTTTAACCAATCAGAGTCGTTATTCCTCGCAGTAGTTTCCCTACTCATGACCCCAAGTTTGCTTTGAGTTTTGCTTGTACGTTGTAATAATAATAATAATTTAAACATATTTATGCAGGATTGCTGCTTCAGTTTTAGGAAAAACTGCTATCAATGCAGGTCCTGTTGTACGCCGTGAACTTTGGGTATACAGTTTGTTGTACAGTGTTTTGTACACGGTTTTGTTATCCCCAGAAAACTATTTTCCAGTCCCAAGGGTCGGGAATTTGAGCACAAAATTCAAAAGCCGCACCTAGACTCTTATCCTCCCTCCCCACCCCCTCCGTCCAAACATTGATACCTGCATTGCTAATCCTACTGAAGCTAGTATATATATACGAAAGGATTCTCTTTCGCCGAAGGTGCGATGACACAAAGTTTCGACAGGTATCTCTTGTTTATGATTGTGGAGGAGTCCTTCGTGTCGAGTGACTCTTTCCTCTTTTGCTTCCATAAATAAACGTCTCTAGCTTTAGGAAGAATGAGAATTTTAAATAACTCAAATTAAAGTGTTGACAATGGAGGCAGTTATCACGTCATCAGGAAAATAAAAATACGCCAGTCAGAGTGAAGTTCAGTTTTGTCTACCGTCTACGGAATAATCGAAGCAGCATGTAAAAAAAGTACTGCAACATTTAAGGTAGACTACGAGTAATCCCCATTTTCCGCCAGGGATAGTAGAGCGAGGAAAAGCTAGCGCGCGTGAGATCACCCCACGCGAGAAAGGCGTGGGGTGATTTTCACGAGCGCTCGCGTTTCGCTCGCTCTACTATCCCTGAGGAAAAATGGGGATTACTCGTAGTCTGCGTTTAAGGCGGATTCATTTAAATTGCCGCAGCACAGGCGTTTAGGCGGATAAGCTCGAGCTGTCTCATATAGCTAGCTATACGCAAAGACTGTAAATGAATCCACCAGCTACCTTATCTAAAAAAAAGCTATGACAACAAATAACAAGAAGTCCAAAGACTACGGCAACATTCTCCATTTATATAATATTGTGATTGCTACATAAGTTCAGTAACATCTGTAAACCTGAAGAAGGCTGGTATGGCCAGCCGAAATATTGTTATAGAAAACAATATACGTTGTTTTAAATCAGCTTTACAGTAGTCTTTGGACTTCTTGTTCTTGGTTCTTTATATTTTGGCTGATTTGATCTCTTTTCTAGAGATCCAACGTTTACAACTAGTAGGATCTTCGTCCACGGTTTTTGCAGCTAATTTAATCCTTTATGACAACAAACTAGCTAAAAAGCAGGTAAAACAGCGAGTGCGCGGAGTCGCGGACAGTAGAATTTCTTGTTTGCTTGTTATTTTGTTGTTTGTTTGTTTGCAGCCTAGGTCGAACAAAAGAAAATGCTTCTATCATTTGCATGGCATCATTTTAAGCAATGGTTTTTTAGGACTGCTTTTGTATCGTAGAGTTGTTTTTAAACCAATCTTAGTGAAACCTTTTTGGTAATGGGTACATGCAAAGCAAAACCATGAAATCACCTTTCGGTTGTCACGTTATTTTCGTCCGCTTTGTGTTACCGGCACAGCAGTTAAACGTGTGAATGCGTTAGCCTTCCATTGACGCAATAAAAGCTAATAAACTGGTCTCTATCACAACTGTAGTTTTTTATGTACACAGAACACAGTCGCTCTTTCCACGAAATCTTTTCCCGCGCGCTGTCATCATGTTTCCCGCGTTTTCTACTAGTGACGTGAATTCTCCCGCGATAACCAGTGTAACCACTGAGTTTACGTTTTACCAGCAGCTGATCAGTGACATATTTTTCCTGGTGTTTGCTTCTAATGACATGTTTACCAGCCACCAGTGACATGGTTCCCTTGTTTTTCACCACTAATATATATTGACAGCGTTTTGACATTTTTTTGTGTTTTTCACTAGTGACTCCGTGTGTTCCCGCCTTTCCACGCACCTGTGACTTGTTTTCCTGCGTTTTTTACCTGCGTGCTCTATAGCTCTACTTGACCATACTTCCTTATGCTTTTTACCGCTCGACTCTCGTTTGGGCTTCGAGATTTGTTTGGTTTGTACTTAGCTGCGATGGACAAAGTGCAGTGCTCATTCTTAACCCAGTGCTTTTTAGCAAACTTTTCCGCGTACTTTTTTAAAATGTTGTTAGTTCTCGAATGGGAAACAATCGCGCCGGATTTTAGTGTCAGCAGGAGTTTGTCAACAAAAGTTAATGATTTCAAAAAAATCTAATTGAAGAGTCATTATTAAAGAACCTTCAGTCTTTTATGCTTTAACTATATTAAGTAAGTTGGCTATAGCTTCAGGCCAAAACCTTTAAAAGTACAACTTCCCTCGTATTAAATGAATTTTTAAAATACATTTTGTACGTCTGATTTTGAAAGAGCTTTCAAGCAAGTTATTGTTTAGTTTAATACATGGTTTTCAAAAGTGCTTTGTCTCCCAAAAATTGTTGAAGTGGAGATTGCTGTAAAAAGTGACCTTATGTTTGTGGTGGAAGATCGACCCAAGATCGACATCCACGCAATTAAATTTGACAAGAGGAAAGAGTGTGTTTGTTGTCGCTATCATAGAAGTCAATTATAACTCGCTCAATCGTCAATCGGCTTGACAAGTGCATCAAGCCAGAACTGGCAAAAGTTGATTAGCATTCTCTAATTTCAAGAAGAAGGATTGTGTTGTTGTTAATTTAGATGTTTTTCTTGTAAATTTGTGTTTGCACTGCAGCGCTCGTAATAATTCAAGGTCATGCCATGTCTGCGTGGGCAGCAGCTAAACTACTGCAATAGGGTTCGCTTTGAATTAAAACAGACTACGCCCAGAAAGTTGATACGTTTCCTTTTAATGTTTCCCGTGAATGAGTTATCAGAGAGCGGGAAGTTCCTTACATAGTAAAAAAACAATTTTTTTTTTTGGTATACGCACGCGAAAGGATAACTCTTTTTCATGGACATGAGATTACGGTCATGCTGGTTCTTGACCGCTTCTAAACTAAATCCCAATTTAGTCTTTCGATAGAGAGAGAAAAAGAGGGCGACTTTGGTAGAGTGTTTTTATTTGTGTGACTGATGTACTATTTATATGGCCAGTCACTAAATCATTTCATCCATCAAAGCTCTCGCTTTTACGTCTTGACCCCAAGGCGGTTGTACGTACCTGGCCGAGTGCAAGTGGGTCTTAAATTTAGTGTCCTTAAAATTAAGATAGAGAGATCTGTTAAATGGGTCAAATGAAAAACTCCTCTTAGTCAAAAGCCTGACTCTTGTCTTTGAGTTTTTTTTCTTCAGCCGCAGCTATTAAGAAAATATTCACCCAGCCGCAAATGCGAGATATGCTGATATCACTTTGAAATGTCTGCCGGCGCTCAATAACACTGTCAAAACCTGTCACAGTTTTTTCCGTCGTAGTCTCGTAGAACAATTTATTTCTTTAAACCAATCAGCTTCGGCATTATGTGGATGCTTTTCTTCAACTTCTGTCGAAGCGTGTCGGAATTGTTTTGAAATCTTTGATTCAGTGTCACTCAGCGCTGTACGTAGTGAGCGTTTTGCGTGTTCTAAGTTTCGCCCAGCTCTATTTTTTCGCGCGTGATGCGGCATCAGCACTAATTGGAGTTCATCATTGATGTGGTTTAGTTTACTCAACTGCAATTACACTGGCCTTTTGAGCTCAAGCCGACAAACATGAGCTCAGGTACAAACAGATGCTCACCATTCTAATATTTCTCTTCCTTTGAAACTTTCCTAATTGTCGCGAAGAAAGCAGATCCCGTTGAGTTAAAGCGTGCCTCTGTTTTCATCTCAGTGGTATGTTTGGGTCTCAACTTATACTCAAACCAATTGTTCTTCTCTAGGACTCAGGGGAAAGCTGTTTGGTGGAGTGAAAGTTAAAAGAGCTCGCTCATTTTCAGGCAGAGAAAAACAGAAATGGAATCCGACGAAGGACGCCAGAGACGGTAGGTTTGGCAGCTTTGAAATGGGAAGTTTACAACTGAGCTTACGCTTGAGACTTTTTAAAATCTTTCTTTTTCTTACCCTTGCCCAGAATCAATGAGAAGATATTCCGAGTCACATTACTATTTAAACTCCAGTTTAGCTCTTTTCAAGCGTTACAGTTTATAATAATGTTAATTGTTGTGGTTCAGTTCTGTTTCTCTTGAACCATTCGTATTTTAGTTCACAACGGATGTTTAATGATAGAAAATGAGAACGCCCTAGGCAATAAAAATCGTCGCCTTTTGGAGCATTGGGTCTTGGTCTATATTATTTTAGATTTTCAGATTTGGTTTCTAAATCCAAAAATATTCCGATCTGAAGTGGTTCGATTTTCTCGTCACGTACTAAATTTATAATAAAAGTTATTCATCAATGTGACTTGTCTGGCAAGATCACTGGAATGCGGTCAATTTGAACAAAGAGTGTGACACCGAGTTAATGAATTGCGTACCAAACAAAATATATCTGTTTTTCGTGGCAAACGTACCTTTCCCCTTCTCTTAAAATGTTCAACTGTCATAAATCGAGTGGCTAATACTCGAGGTTTTTCTCCTAACCAAACAATTTCTTTGCAGAGTTTTATGTGTCATGTAAAGAGCAGATCCGCGCGTGCTAAGTAAATCGCGCGCGTTTTGCATACGTAGCCAAGCATAGCGAGTGAAGTTTTTTTTCGAGTGCAGCGTGGCTTAACTGTTATTAAAAGCTTATAAGCTTCTTGAGTTCAGTGACCACGGAGCTAAACAGATCTAAAGATACCGTAAACACGAAAGAATAAAACTGTGCTTGGAGGAGGTGCAAGAGAACAATGCTATCTTCAGTATCTTCCAACATCCTTTGTTGGTCCAGTGTTTTCACAGAACAGATTAAAACAATGCAAGCACATAAATCTTTTTCCTCCCTCTTGAAAATTTAGTCTAGCGGTACAGAAGCTACAATGTCGTTTGTCTTGCGTTAAAAAGCGTCACCTTAGTGACCCATCGGAGGTCAGGAATTGTTACTTCAGTGCAAATGTAGCAGCTCGTAAGCGAAAGCACCATAATTTTAAAGTTCGTCTTTTATATAGGACTTGCGCTGGTTTTTTTTGACGTGATCAGCAATACCCTAGGTGATATAAATAATACCCGTTAATTGGCTTTAATATTTAACGCCTTGGACGAGTTGTCAATTTCATGTCTATTTCTGCGCATCCAAAATGCATGTTTTTGTTCCACGGCAACTACTGTCGCGAGATTTTTTTTATCAGATTAAGATATCACGAAGAGAATACCAGGCCACTAGGCAAGTTTGGTTTAAATTGTTCGTTGCTTAGATTGATTTGTTTGACCACATGAGCCTTGCATAAATATTGCAGCCAAGCGTGTGTCCAGTGCTGTAACACAATTCTCAGTTCTCTTATTGCGCGGCGCTTGATAGCCCGCGCGACCCATTAGTTTTGAAAATGGCTGCCCAAAAGACGCCGGGGTGATGTGGACGTTCTCAAGTGATGGGAGATAGCCAAACGTTCCTTGTACGCTACACTAAAAGGCAAAAATGTAAGTGACATGCATCGAACTTCATCTCACGTAATTATTTTTAAGTGAACGAGGAAACGACGTTTCGTGGCAGCTGTTTATGTTGAGTAACTCACGCTAGTGGTGTTCTGTAAGTAATGTTCAATCGTAAGATTCTCGCGCCAAAAAGATCGTTCCAGTTTCGCTCCGTGTTCATAAGGATGCAATTAAAAGTGTTCGATTATCAATTTTCGATGTCTTAAGCTCATAAAAACGTCAAAAAATACAAGTGTAATCTTGCATGTTCATGAAATATTTCATAAAGCTTCCTAAGCGGGATATATTAAGCTGATATTTTTGTCGATGGAGTTGTTTATTTGATGTTTCTGAGGTCAAACGTGATATAGCTTAGTTTTCGATTTCAATAATTGAGATGCGTAAAAGATTCGTTTCTACCTGTAGTAGTTTGGCAGTTGTTTAACCATGAGTACGGTCTCTAAAAGCTAAGCCCTCCTTTCAACACAACGGTCACCAAGATCTAACGTTGAAAATTGCTGTTTCATTGGAATAAGGTTTTATTTACTCATGGCTAGACTAAACGTCGTTGTGTAAGCGTATTTACTGTATAAGTACGTTCTACCTAAAAACTTTCCAAATTACGTTATCCCATGAAATCGCTTTACCCAGACCATTCTTCACATTTCAACATAAGACTTAAGCTTACAAATATTTTGTCAATAGATTTTGATTGCAATATAATCCGAAAAGTAACATTATATTTCGCCTGTAAAAAACCATCAGCTTTTATATTTGCATATTTAAAGAATACAAAACAATTCTCGTTCAGAATATGCAGTTGCGTTCGATCAATACCTTGAACCTTGATTTTTGTATTGTCGTGCTACTGATGAGGCCGCCATTGATGTAAATTTCACACGCACATCGTGTACAAGTCTTGTCAATTTCTTATGGCTGTTGTTTTGTTTTGAAAATTTTTGGAGGCTAGTTGTTTTTACATAGATGTGTTATTCAAAGTCTTTTTATAAACCAGCCGCTTCGAGAAGACAGGTTTTTGGAAAAGAGAATTTGACGGAATCATATCGATACGTGGTTGATTGTTGAAAGCGCAGTAGCGGAGTGTGACTTACATTTGGATCACTATTGTGGTTAGAAATTTTTCGTTTTGGGTCCTTAGTCACTCGATGAAGCGAATTCAATTCGATAACCAACTTAATTGCAGATTCTTTGAATTTTATCCTGATAATTATATGTTTCATTCTTGATTCTTGTCTGGTCTGCAATCGCTGTTGGAGA
This sequence comes from Porites lutea, assembly GCF_958299795.1. Taxonomy (NCBI): domain Eukaryota; kingdom Metazoa; phylum Cnidaria; class Anthozoa; order Scleractinia; family Poritidae; genus Porites; species Porites lutea. Next base: position 49,169,323 of record NC_133203.1, read on the forward strand.
AGGAAGTGCAAATATGACTCTCTCGGGACTTCAGTAGTACTAAGGTGTGGACAGATGTAGACTGATTTATGATCTTTTTGCTAGCTTTTTTACACCCACGAGTCAATGGTAAAGGTAGTTCACATGTTTGGAACAAACCGCGTACATTAGGTTGCAAGTTTCATGTTTGTTTCAACTCATAATTGAATTTAGGCACCTTCTTTTGTCAGAAAACGATAGAAATCTTGTACAAATAAAAACAACCTTCACCACAGGGGAGCATACGCTTTCTTTATATTTCCAAAGCACTGATTTTCTCTTTTTTTATAAAACAATGGGTTAGCATGTATTAATTTTTCACAAAATTTTTATCACGGCTTACCAGTAAGTTTAAAAAGGTTTCTCTCTTTATTGAAACAAATTTGACTGAGGTCATTTCCAGAATTCTCAAAAAGTGGAATTTAAAATTCCACTTTTTGTGGTTGCAATATACTGCAAAGTAAACACGGAAAAGGACTGATTCTTCATGTGATATTTTGTCTGAGGTATGCACATAAGTAGCCACAAATCTTAATTTTAATTTTTTCTCACCCTTGATTGAAAATTGAATCTGTTTATTTTGTTATATCATACCAACCTCTTCCCAGTTATATCATACTTGTTTTTTTTTTTTTTGGCATTTCAAGCAATTTGTGTAAATATATGAAGGTGAATATGAAGAAACTGAACAACAATGTTCCAAGAACTTGGTTATTGTCCTTGCATACACCAACAAATTTTCTTAGTGCTCTAAGCAATTTCCAAGCATTGTTTTCTGTCACGTATTTCAAGATGAAAGCCTTGATCACAACCATCATAATAGTGTATAGGTCTGTGACCCTTTTAAAACTGTCTCAGAATTGGAAGGACTGATGACATCTGTCAACTTTGCTTAGTATGTGATATTTAAGAACAATCATCTGTGGCTTTTTTTGGCTCAAGAGATGTTTATAATGTTGTGACACACAGACCACACTGTGTGATTATAAATTGTCTCTGATCTTTTCCAGCTTGTTTGGTTGTTTTAGTGTTTTGTGGTTAGTAAGCATTTTAGCCTCTGTCATCATTCCTAGCCATGGGGCTTTGTATGGAGATAAGAGTTCTTTTTTTTCAGTTTCTCCATGCTTTTCCAACTAGAATTGTCACGAGGCAGCAGATGTATTCTTAAGCAAAGAAGGGCCATGATAACTATTGTGTGTAGAGTTACTTCAGCCACTAGGCTTAATTTAGACATTTTAAGAACAGAAAGATGATCTGCAATCCTAAAGGATATCAGCAGAGGCTAAGTTTCTCTCTATTTTGGGTAAACTTGACAATTATTGCCATGGAAACCATTGCTCTGCTGCATTTTGTTAGTTTTTTGTCATCATTGCACCCTTTTTTGCCAATTTTTAGACTTAATGACTGCTTGTTTTTGATTTTTTTTAATGGGCAAACTGGTAACCAAAACTCAGTATTGGTAAATTTTGCTCAGGAATCACTTTTTACCACTTCCACAAACCAGTCATAGTTGCTGTGAATTGACCATGAAAGCCTGAAACAGGAGTCAAAGATGGGTTTGAAGAAATGGAACATGAATTTCTGTGAAGAATGTTCTGACTAGGAAAACAGGAGTAACTTCTCGGACACTCTGTTACTTCCGGAAACTTTCCACTGTAATGACCTGAAAAGTCTTGTTCTATTTACTTTCCAACTGGAATTTCAGGAAACTTTTTGAAAATGATGAACCACTAGTTTATTAGCAACCACACTTGCAACCTGTCACTTGACTCACTACATTAGTTTTATTCTGATAGTTAGATTGCTAAAAATAGGAGCAACTAAAATGTAAGATGCAGATTCTGATCTTCCAAAAAAGAATCTACACATTTCTCTTCAAATTCCATGTTGTCTGGAACTATGGATGACCCCTTTGACACTTAATGTATTTTAATTTTATCATCATCTTTTTGTAGTGTGTAATCATTTATGAGCCATGTGCCAGCCACTACTCTGAAGAAGTCAAAAGTTGAGACCCTAACCACTTAAAGTGTAAACTGCTGATAAAATGCTTAATTCCTGCTTTACTTATGGTCACCCAGATCAATTGTACAGGGTGGATTAATACAACCGTCACAATTTCTGTAGGAACGTCTTATCATTAAATTTTTGGAATTAGTTTTTGTTTCCTTATGGGACATTGCGATAAAAATGTGTACTAATTTTGATTAGTTACCTCATTGCTACTTAATTTCGTGGGTACTTATTTTCATGATTTTGGCAATACAGTATTTCACAGGGTTTTATTTTCTCAATTTAATTTAAATATAGAAAAAGTGAAAGAGGGCATTAAATTTTGCAGGTTAAGTGTTTTAATTTTAAAGTTTTGTGGATAAACTGGAACAAGCAAAATGCATTTAATTTTTTTTGTACAAATCAAGTGATTCAGATGAACCTGATAGCTAAATTCCCTACTTGATATGTGAAATCTTTGCACTGAATTTAATGATATTTCACAACAGAAGATACAGAATAGAGTTGAAAGTATAATCATAACTATAACAAAATTCTTAAATCTGATTGGCTATCAACTGCCCTGATTTCAGCCTTAATAGGACAGTTTAATAGGACAGTACGCGTCATGCCTAAGTAACTGGACAGTACACGCCATCACGCGCGTGCTTAAATGGCTTTTTTTTTCACTAGTAGCAAAAAAATCTCGGAATTTCTTGTGCTTTGATTAAAAAAAGAGCATAATATATCACAAATTTTGTTAAAGTTATGATTAATTGGTAACAGAACTTCGTGTCGTCCGATTCGGTCGGTCTGTAATCATACTCGTGATTAAACAAATCGGTTTGTTAATCACTCGTATGATTACAGACCAAATTGGACTCCACTCAGTCCTGTTACCATTACAAATCAGTCAATACTATGTTGGTAGTTGTCGATACATATCCTGTATTAAGTATATGTTGTTTTTTTAAATTAATCATCTTTTCTCTCTGATTTGAAATTTCTGTATGGGTATTCAATTTTGCGAGGATTATTATTTACAAAAAACATGGAATTGAAGACCAATGGTGAATGAATTGACAGTGGGTAATTAGGAAGTTGTTTGCTTTCTGCTCTAATCCTCATGGCTGTTCCTTTTTCCTGTTCTTCTTATCTAACATTCCTTCTGTTAGTGGTGTGGTATTATGTTAAAGAAAGATAAGAACTACTACAACATGTACATATATATTTCAACTCTAGTGGGACAAATGTTCTGCATAACAAAACAAGGCGAGTTAAAAAAAGAAATGTAAAACCGTCCTTCCCAATCATTTGTTAAACTAATCATAAGGTTACTACGGTGGCCGCATGTCATGTCATAACTCACCATTTCACCCCTAGACTCAGTGATGAGATATAAAAAATTTTGTTCCAGTTTTTCAGTCTGTTGTTGAAATCCTATGATCTGATCACAGCTATCCAATTGACTACCATTGAGTAATAACCATTATTAACGATTAATAATATTCACGATAAGGTGATTCTCCATATTAAAATTTTTGACTTTGGGTTAAATGTATTCAGACTACCTGTGTAGACTGCATTTAAGAGGGGTAAAGGTTAACAACTTTTTCACAGGTTTATGTAATTATTCCTATAATGTGCTGCTTTGAAAAGAAATCAACTACATGGATCGCTTCTAACACTGATAGCAGCACTGATAGCCTTGTGTCTCTAATATTGTTGTCAGCTTCTTAAACCTGTTTTTTGGATACCTAATTGGCGGTTAATTTTTTTTGATAACCTACATATCAATCCTCACTGGTGGGACCCTTGCTTGTATAAAGGACCATTTTGCAGAAAATCGTGGAAGAAATCATGGTGTCTGTTTAATTCAGTTACTGAGTGGTAATATTGATGATTCCCGTATTAAGGTGTAACAAGGAATTAGGAAAATCAAATCATCATTCAGGGCTGTTACCAAGATTTCAAGTTGCAGGGTAAATACAACGAGTAGCCAGGGAATCAAACAGCTAAGGATTTCTTTTGGTTGTATTTTTCTTCCATTTTCCTATGAACTTTCATGGTAGCTGGGGGAAATCCCTGGCCCCTGCCTCTTAGTGACAGCCCTGATCAGAAAAATGATCACTCAACTTGGTGATGACGATCAGTAATTCATTATAAAGTTATTACATTTTATTGACACATTTGTTTTATTTTTTTTTTAATATTATTTTGCTCAAGACGTTTTCAAAGAGAATTAAATAATGGCTGAATGACTGACTAAGGTTTTTTATGTAGTAGAATCTATTGTTGTTTAAACCTCCTAGGAAAATTGTAAAAATCAGGGATAACGACAGTATCACTTTTTGAATTGGCTGAGGAAGGGAAAATTACTTTTGGTGTGAACAATTAAGGGCATGTACTACCATGGATATGTATCTTTGTTGTTAAAATAATCTGAACTAAAATACTTTCAGCACAAATTTAAAAGGTACTCAAATGAACTTAACACTGATAAAAAAGTTTTAAAAAAATACGGTAGTTAAAAAATAATAAAAATACAGTAATATAAAAAATTAACACACATTGTAAAAATTTATTAATACCAAGAGTGAAGCTACTTCCTGTCATAGAGTCTCATCATCTATTTTGTCAATATGAGTTATACAATTTTATTCACAAATTCATTTAATTTTCCTGAATATTTTCACCATCAAGGAAGCCAATGGTATCCTTTTTATGTTTTTTATTTTTATTTTGATAAATTATCAAGATGTCTCATGTGAAATTGCCAAGAGTAACCCCCTGGTTTTTGCACTAAGAAATAATCTGCGGTAATACGCCTTGAAATGTTTTCTTTACCAAGTGGAAACTTGATCTTGGAAACATATCATAAACGATTACATCTTGGTCAGCAGTTCTTTTTTTTTCACCCACTCAGAATTTTGGCCACAAAAACTTTTAAGGACATCTAAATGTTCCTTACAGGATGCTGAATGCTTTCACATCATTTTTTAGGTGAAAGAGACAAAAATGAGACTTCAGTCAATGGAGAGAAGTTTCAGCTCAAAGGCTTTCAATTTTTTTTTAACAAAAAAAAACAATGCAAAAAAATACATTACGCTTATGTTTCTGATTAAGATTAAAAGTTGTTTGGACATAAAATATTTAAAAGAATGCAAATGCCTTATGCCATCAGTCATTTTATATTGATTTTAAACATTTGAAAAAAAGAAAGCATGAGGTTTCAATCAATAATAAATGACCTCAAACTTGTGGTAATAGTAAGACTGTTCCCATTTCTGACTTTTTATTTATTAACTATTAACACAGTATACAATTCTAGTCTCTAAAGAGGGCAGCATTCCTCAACTTTAAATATCGACTTTCAAATTTAACACTGAACGAATACTCTGACAAGATCAAAATAGATAGCAAAGCATTTAATGATAGCCACACTGTCTGATTGGTTTTTGTTTCCTTTTCTGAAATGAAAGGTTTAAAAGCATCTTAGTATAAATAATTTTAAAACAAATTTTCCTTAATTGGTTACTAGACAATGTCACAAGAAATAATAATAAATCATAATTTTTTTGCAATTTTAATCACTTCAATTAAAACTGTTTCTTTATTGTTCAGTACTTGTATTATTTAGAAGCTTTCAAGAATGAAGCATCAAACATGTCACATCACATGGCATCCTCAGAAATAGCTTTGCCATTGTTGCTGAGAGAAGAGGACAAAAAAACTCTTAGTTTGACATCAATCTACAATAGCTCCCTAGACTTTGGTCTCTGTGCATTTGTCATAATTCACTTGACATTTATTTTCAAGCCTGAATAATTTTATAATCCTATGTTCAGTCAAAGAGAATGCCACGGATAAATTGCAAGATGATCACTGTTTGATATTACCTTTTTCTGTTCTAGACACAGCCACTACTGTCAGTGACTCCGAAGCAAAAGGCCATGGGCGTAGGCCAAGAAGGCGAACCACAGGAGGGTCAGATATGGGGGACGATGTGGAGAAGGCAAAGAGGTCACAACAAGAGCAGGGTCATTCCAGCGAGCAGGACACTCATGCTACGCAGACACTGTCACGGCAGGAGATTATCTCCATGGTGAAGAAACGGTTTGGGTTGAAACCTGGTGGAGAGATTGAAAAAAAACCAAATGGAATCCAAGAGGATACACCAGTAAGAATTAAGTTATTTTCTGTAGTAACTAAAGGAATCTTTCATTTTTGGTGCCACTGGAAAAATGAGAGCAGCAGAAATATTCTGTTTTACTCATTACCATAAAATATTGTTTTGTCTTTTAGACAAGACTCTGCTATAACATCGCCTCACTTTATTCAATGTTTTGGTAGCATATTTACTAGAAAGTAATATTATTTTGAACCCTAACCAAATATACCATGGGTGGCTTGCTAGATGGGGTTTCCTTAAAGCTGGCTAAATAAATATTTGCTAGATTTTAGGACTTAAGGCATTATGTTTTTTATGTGATGGGCTTGAGCTTTTTTTCTATGATAGTCCTTATGGTCAAATTAAGTGTAACAGTAGGAGAATTTTGTCTGCTTACAACTAAACAAAAACTATAACTTAGAATTTAAAATGCAGTACACTCTAGGTTGCCTTAAAAAACAAGTACAAACATTTTCTCTTCCTTACTCTTTTGAAGTATAGTTTTCTCAATCATTACCATTGCACTTGAATTTTAATCTTGTCCTAGAAATGTAGCCCCAGCCTTGTCAACATTATTTCAGCTGTTATAAGTAAAATGCAGAAAATGTTTAGGTTTAGGTTCAAGGTACAAATACTACTGGTTAATAAATAAAGTAGGTGATTTATTATCAAGAACTTGCTCTTGTAATTTTATGTTAAAGAGGAGATCAGTATTTCTGATCCATTTGTTGACATAAGACAAAAATCTGTGAATGAAATTTATCCGTTTAATTCTCAGGTTAAGTTACCTCACTGTGGCTACCAGTATTATTGTTCCTGATTTCTAGCTTTTGCCAATTTGGGTTACCCTTCTTTAAAAATAGTGTGGAACCTAGAAATCTCAATTTTTTTAACGCAGGTTTTTCTATTACAGAACTGAATTTAAAAAATAGGAGAAGATAAACCAGCACCACAGGAAAGAACTGGCCCTCACATATAAACCACACATTGAGATTTATGTCAAGGGTCAGGAAAGAAGCTCCACCAAAAAAATTTAACAATTGAAAATTTGAGAATATGATCACAAATTAGTGAATAGCTGCTTGAAAGTTATAATCCTCCTTTATCTTGACTTTTTACTTCAGAGTGTCTTAGTTTTGCATGGAGTTAATAATATTTTAATCCCCTTTTTTATTTTGACTGATGAAAGTAATCTCTTGCATGTGAACACCTTCTATGGATTTCACAGTGGTAAATAGCTGGCCTGAACGGGCCATTCCATGGTGTGATAAGCTCTGCACTGCATGGGAAGGCATAAGTTAGTGATGATGACATGCAATTTTCTACATTTCAATTTGAAATCTACTCTAAGGCTACTGAAACAGTTAACTATTTGACTTCTCTGTAATGGCATATAGAGTAACAATACAGATGTATAAGATTAGGGTACGTTCTTTGCTTAAGTTGTATTATTATTAACTCAAGATTGTTGAATGAGCATTTATCTGTGGACTAGATTTCACTACTGACAAAAAGCTGTTTGACAATGAAATTCTGTTTGGGGTTGATTTGAACTTAAAAGGGTAATGTTTAACTTGAATTTTTCTCATTTGTTGATTTGAAGAAATCAGGAAAAGAAATAATCATCTTTCAGCAGTGCAAAAGAGTTGATCACAAAGCTTTTTCCATAATGTTCTGTCTAGGACCAGGAAAGAAATGTTTCAGAGTCTTCAAATAATAATTATTAATAATATTTTAAGGTCTACTTAAGTTGTCTCTTTCTCTGGTTGACAGAATAATTTATTGTAACCCTATATTCACAGTCTTTGCTGATAAACATTTATACTTTAACATGTTTTCTTCACTTTCTGGTTGCTGGCACCTTTTACTGTATGTTGTAATAGATGCCATGCTGCCTCAGGTGAAATCTGTCAGAACTGATTCCTCTGAATGTTTTTGTATCAATTTCTCTTTTCTAAAGAACTTTTGTTCCTGTCATGTTTACCTTTGAGTTATCACTTTTATTTTTTCTTTTTGATATTTCCCCAGCCAGCTATTCCACCACGTCCTGTACCATCATCTCCCAAACAGCAAAGATATGAGCTGTTGTTGAACAAACCAGGGACCTACCCAACAATGCCACGAAAAGAAGAGAACCATGTACCACACTCTAACTCAACTCCAGGTAATAAATGTTAATGTTCAATGGTGTACAGAAAAAAACAAGATAAAACATGCCTCCTTGCCAAACATCAGCATGTTAATACAAATTGGCAGTGAGATACTGTGATAATTTAATGTTTGTATGTAATATTTACTTTGTTATGCTCTGATGACTTCGTCCCATTCCTTCTAAAATTGACCTGGATCACAATGTTTATAACAAGCACTTTCTGCAATCATTTCCATGATTAAAGTAGGGAAGGGGTTGAGATGGGTGTCAACTCCAGTCTCACATTCACTCAAACTATGAAATGGCATATTACATGAAGTTAAGTGAAATTCAATGCAGTTAACACCAAGGAGGACAGTCTCATTTGTTGGTCAGGAGGCAGTGTGGTGGTGTAAGATCTGTCAGCCTCACTTGCATTAGCTAGGGGCTAGCTTTGCCAAAAGTAGAAACCCCTGAACATCCCAGACACCCTCTTCGACTTAGCAACGTAGTTGTCAACTTTTCCGTGTCAAGTGCATTGATAATGATGTCAAGTGATTCACTCAGTCTTATTTACAACCAGTTATTCAACATAGCTCTCTTTTTAATTATTTTTTACCATTTTTTTCCAGGGGTTGTATATTTACAGTTTGGGGATGAGATCAAACGTGCTATGTTACCAGCAGGCCTGCAAGATATGTCACAAGTACAAACATTGTTTGCGCAAACATTCCCAGACAAGGTTAAGAGAAGTGGAGACAACCGTAAAACGATCTACATCAAGGACAATTCCTGTGGAGTCTTTTATGAACTGGACAGTGTTGGGTAATTATCTGTTCCCTTGTACCTTTTTTACAGTTAAGCCAAGTCAAGCATACTCCCCAGGATTCCATTGATGAATTGTTTATTTGAATGATAAATCCATCATTCATTAATTGCCGCAACCAATCAAATTTAAATCCGCATTCCTACATGTAGAAGAAGCAGTGAATTTTGTGCTTTAACCTGTCTGTATTCTGTCTGATTGAAAAATCTTTGAATGGATAAAACTGCTTTGAGGACATTTACAAGAAAATGGGCAGTGGTCATGCTCATAGTAGCCAGGGGGGAATCCCCAGTGCCTGGCCCTTAGTGACGGCCCTGTTCCTTACTCTATAGCATGGTTCACACAGGTCTTGAAAAGTCCTTGAAAAAGCATCATGTCCTTGAAAAGTCCTTGAAAAATGAAAAATTGTGCAATATCCTTAAAAATTCCTTGAATTTTCCACAGAAGTCCTTGAATATTTTTCAAAGCTCCTTGAATAAAAATAATGTTTGTTAAAAATATAATGTTTTGTGCAAAGGAATGATTGAATGCACAGCAATACACAAATGTTCTTGGTGACCATGCATGAGGAAAAGTGTTTTCTTCCCGGCATACTTCATTTTCTGTTATTTGAAGTACCTTAGGAACCGTGCCTTAATGAAGGAAGGTATTGCAATAAGCAAACCCCCCTACACCTTAAAGGTCTTTACTTCATGTTATTGGGGAAAAGAAGTCCTTGAAAAAATAATGTTAGTCCTTGAAAAGTCCTTGAACCACGTACACGAACACTTTCTGTACTTAGTAATGACTTCAGCCAAGAATTTCAAGACCTAAAACAGCGATATCATAGTGGCATAGCCTCTTAAAAGCTTTGTCTTTCTATAGTACTATCTACCTTGCTCTTTTTTTTCAGTGACTTGTCAAACAAGTCACATCTTAAGGTCCTGGAGTCCCGACCATTCCAGAACGGCCCAGTCTCACATCCTGTAAGCAGCCCCACAGCAGTCCACACAGGTGCTCAAGTAACAAGCACACCCCTCCCCAACCACAGTTTTGTCCCCCCTGCTAATGCCATTCACAGTGGTGGTGGCAACATCAAGTATAGTCGCACAACCACAGTAACACGACAATCTAGTGGAGGCCCAAGAATAACGACGGTAACAAGAGTGGTAAATAATGGTGAAAAAGAAAATTTGGCAACACACACTACAGCATCCGATCAGGAAGGGATGTCCCTGATGGACAAAAAGAAAGTTCCACTTCCAGGACTTGGTACAACGTTAAACCCAAGAAGGTATTGACATATTGTGGTGTTTTATCTTGTAGTTTTCACAAAGTGAAAATACTTTGAGGCAGCATGACATTATTTGTTTCTAAGTATTTGAGTGCAGTGCCTGTAAACTCTAGCTGGATAAGCTAAGTGCATTTTCCACCATAAACAAACCTTTAACCTGTACTCTTTGTTGAGCTTTTTATTGCCGAGTGGTTAGAGTGCTAGACTTATAATCTGGAGGCTCAGAATTCAAGTCCCCTCATGACCGCCAGCTGGATTTGTTTTCAGTTGTCCGGCGTTCATACCCTCAGCCACGCTGGTAAAATGATCAGCTGGCTCACCTCCTACCAGTTAAGATTCTTAACCTAATTGAACAATATGCATTTGTTTTATTATCCCTGAAAAGCTTCGTAAGGGGAGAGGATGATTAACTATTTATAACTTTTATTATTATTACTATCACTATCATATTAGGGCCTTGTGGGAGGTACTATATTTAGGAATGTTTGGGTGCCACTGGGACCCCAGAAGCCTTTAATAAGACTTTACCAGACCTAGCTAGTTTGGCTTAATGTTGTCACCCTATACTAGAATAAACCTCCAAAATCTCTCCCTATCTTAGAGTTGCCATTTTTCAGAAATTTCTAAGGTCGACGCTTTCTTAGCTGTTAAACTGAGTTGTAATTTTATATTTTTGAGTGTCAATTCTCAGTTTCCCCATTATAGACTAAAATCTTCAAGTTTCAAGTTGCAACCATTTTAGTTGCCATGGCGCCTAAAATTTTGAAGCTGGCGACTTGATTGGTAAAAAAGTCTCCCTAAACCAAAAGAACTGGTCACCAAATCCAAGCAAAAACTTTAACTTGGAGGGTTGATGACATTCCCCCCTACCTCGTGTATTAGGGTTTTTGCGAACAAACAGCTGAAGTCAGGATCTCTCTTGCAGAAGGCTATGCACAAACCAAATGTGCTAATCATTACACCTAACTTGAAGTATCTCACTTCCATTTCAGACCGTCTCGTGACCCAGTCGAGGATCAACTTGACAGTCTTACCAACATGCTACAAGACGCACTCAAAACAGGCAGCTATGAAAGTTTACCCAGTAAAAGCACTGAAGAAAGCCCGTCCAGCTCTCAGGGCAGTTTTATTGATCATGGTCCCACTGCAGAAGGTAATGAACCAACTCAGTTGCAGATGTTTAGGTCGCGGGTCAGAAGCGATTCAGGAAACGAGTCCCTGTTGTCTGATGTTAGCCCAACTCCGTCAGTAGAAGGTACACTGCTGTCTGTTGTAGTAACAACGTGGAAGAGACTTCTGCTTTAAACTGCAAATTTTTGCTCAATGAAATCTTGCTTTAAAACTGACTTACTGCTTAAGTTGTGCCTTTGCTTGCTATTATTAATAGAAAGAATAGGTCCAGTAGAGATCAGAATCATCACTTCTCTTGCATGTGCCTACAGGTCTTAAGCAGATGGGCAGTGAAAGAATGTCAAATTAAATACTGAATATCAGTGTTTACCAAGTCATGAATTTGATCATTATTTCAGTGATTTCTGAGTGCAAGGTCAACAGAAAGCAAAAGCCTACAAATGCAGACTTGCTGTAACTTTTTTTGGCTCTTTGGAAAGTAATGGTACCTAGATAAACACCCTGTGCTTTTTCGTCATGACTGTCCGTACTTAAATCTTATACAGTGGTCTACTGCATAGTGCATAAATTGTCATCTGTTAATAAGGCAGAGTTTGATTATGTTGCTCAGTTTTATTGCACCACTTCACAGGTAAACCTAAACACATTCCCGCCCCTCCTCCCAGAGCATCTAGTCATACAGTATCCAGAGAGTCATCTATAAAATACAGCCAGACACTACAACGAGATTCTCCCAGAGGAGCAAAACGAGACATCAGTCAGCAGTACCACACACAAACACTTCCATTGCCATCATCAAAGCCAAAGCGATCACTGACAGACAGCCCAACACCTTTGTCATCGAGTAGTTCCTCTACTTCTGGAAGCCATGCTTCTGTCAAATATGAAGGTTTGTTTATATGATGTTTGGATTGTGTTGAAGGCAGTGTTTGGTCTGATCTGGAAAAGCTGCTTCTGATTCGTTTCTATGCAATCATTGTTGTTTTTGTTGGTCCAAGCCACGATTTGTTGATGAATAAATCTTGAAAAATAAACGGCAATGGCTACAAAGTCTTCACTTAAAGTGCGAATTTGCGCTGCCTCAAAGTTTATATCGCACTTATTCCATCTCGTACAATTGATCAAATGTTGGTGAATTTTTCTGGAGTTGAATTCTAAAGGACTGTATCAAAAAGTTCAGGAAAAGAAAAGGAAAGTTGTTGTCTTGTGTTCTTGTCCTGGACAAAATGCGAAATTAGTACTGTTGTAGTAGTAGTTTTCATCTCTGCATTCCTGTGTGCACAATAAGCAGTGAATTCACACGCAAAGTAGTTATGAAGCTCAGATTTTGTGATCATGAATTCTGATGTAAATGTCTTCAAAGTATCATTTTGTCCATTTAATGAAATTTCAACTGCACCAAATACAGAGAAGTTATTGTAAAAAATCACTGGTCATTATGCATGCAGGAATGGAGATTTGAATTTGACACTAGCTGCAGCAACAGTGAAAGGATTCAACTTTTGAACAATAAAATTAATTCATTAATGGAATCCTGGAGAGTATACTTGACCAGGCTGGACTATAAAATCCTATTCATATCAATTGTACATTGAATCAATACCAGTAGTTGCTACTTGCATATGTAGCCATTATTTTTGTCCCAGAACAACTAACAATAATCATGTATTAATTTTTACGCTTTATCATGTTGAAGGTAACATGAAAGAGAGAAAGACGCTTGAGATCCGAGCGTCCACACTCCGTGGGGAAATGAGGAAGTTAAGAGCTGAACTTAATCAACTAAAGCAGTTTCAGACCTTTCAAGCAGAGCAATTTGGAGAGATGATCAGAAATGCTAAAGAACAAATAGTGCATCACTTGACACAAACACAGAATGGTAAGAAGAGTAGCTTGTACATAGAGTAGACACATAATAAATATTGATTGAAAAGGAAAGAGGCACCCAGAAGATGAAGAAGATTGATGCACACCTTTCTGGCTGGTGCTTAATTTCCTCATTGCATTGCTTATTATCCTTTGGCAACCCTTATTTTTTTGTTCTTGCTGTGGAGGTTATAACAAGAGTTAGCCCTTACTACTGATTTAATATAAAATTAAATCAATGGTTAACTAGTGTTGGTATATATGTTATTATTTTTAATGAATCTTAAGCTGTTATAAAACAAATGTAACAAATTTACTTAAAATAAACCAAAGGAACATTTCACTCATGTTACAGGCAAATCAGGGGAGGGCATTTGTCATGAGTGTGCTACAATTTATTCTTCAACAGAAATTAACCTAGAAACAGTGATCTCAAAATCTCCAGGAACTTTACTTTCTGAAAACATTTTAAAGGACTGTCAATAGATAAGTTACATATATCTGAAAATATAGCTATTATTTCAAAGGTAAAAAAAATGCTGCAGTGTCAAACAATGTCATGCAATGTCAATAACAACAAACACACCGTCTCACTTGCACAAGGAACCTGAATTGATATTGTTATTGGAAATTATTTATTGTGCACGCAACCTACAGATTAGTCAGTTATCTGCTAGCAGATAAGTAACTTATCTGTAGGTTACACTGATTTCCAAAATTAGCTGTAGGCTCTTAGCCAATGAGAACACAGATAGTAAGTACAACAAATGATAATTCAAATTAATGTGCTGTAATTCTTTTGTTATTTAATAATGTGAAAATGAGCATGAGCTGTTTCTCTGCAATCCCACACCTGAGTGTGTAATGACTGGATATGATTTCCAAACTGCTGCTGTGTCTCCTTTGTTTTCACCTCATGAAATGTTGATGAGTTTTAAGAAAGAGTTTTTGGAGGTCTGAGGAGTTTCTTCATTTGCATGCAGTGATGAATACATGTAGAACTTCGCAGACCTGATATCACTTGATTGATGATCAGGAATGAATCATAATCTTCTCTCTGAGCATGCATAACATGAAAATTTATATTAATATCTAACACCCAGTTGTAAACACCTTGGATGGTGGGCATGTGACTGTCATAATGAACACAATGTTTTAACCTGAAAGTTTCCTATTATTAGTGGCTGTCATGGCAACCAAATCCAAGGCCAACTCTATATTTCCCAATTGTTAGCCTGAGTAAACAGCTGACATTTCATGCTGCCACCACTGGCTTCTCTGTGAAATGACGTTGCGAAATGAATGCAGAAATTCCATACTGATCATGCAACACTACCCAGATCTGGTTTCCCACATGGCATGACCAATCAGAAGCACTACCCAGTTGTAGGAATTGGAGCGTCATCAGTATGGAATTTCTGCACTTGTTTGTCAGTTGTCATTTTGTGGGCAAACCAGTGGTGGCGTCGCGAAAGTCCGTTGTTTTCTCAGGCTACCCAATTGTCTCTTTATGCTTGGTTTGTTTGTTTTCCATCTCAGGCCACATGCCACCCTTTTTCCACTCCTTTCACATTTCTCCCAGTGATTTTCACCAGAAAGAAAAATTATCTTGAGGGAATCATGTGGTATGAAATACAAATTAAAAATATCGATCACAAAAGGTCTCTTGAAGTTAGAGGTACTTGGAAAAGTCCCCAGGGTCTCATTTACTGATGCTGGAATGTCCTTGGTTTCACAAGCAAGCACTTGTTGATAGAGTGATTTTAGTATGACCTTGAAATGGAAATGCACAAACAAAACAGAAACAACAAACAAAGAGAAATAGAGCGAATTAATTGGTTTATTGAACGGATACAAATGCACTTGGCTTTTAATTGGTTAAGCGATCGCTTGGGTGAAAAAACTTCATGCCCAAGAACTTTCTTGAAATCAACCAATACTTTGCTTTGACATCATACTGCAACACGATTGGCCAATTGAGCAATGACTTCTCCATGTTAGGGTTTTCTTTAGGGGGAAAACGCAGATGGCATGTTTTGATCCTTTCATCGATTGGCTGATAAAACAAATAATGAAACTTAAATACTGAAACCTTTTTCCAAGGTCATTCAAAAATCACTCTAACTGTTGTACCTTAAAACTTGTATTAACCAGTCACCCTTGGGGGATGGCTTACTGACCCCTTAATACAGGTTTGACATACCTACATATGTAAGGGTTATTTAAGGAAATGGAGATCTGAGGTGAAAGAGGGAGATATCTATCCGACACCTTTTTGGCCTTGACCTGTTTCTATCTCCATGTGTACCAAAAGAAAAACGGTAAATAACCACTAAAACCCTTGCACAGTCTTTCTGTGGCACTAGTATGGTACATCTTGTTGAAGTGACCGTTTAGTACAGGTGAAGAGAGTAAGAAATAACTCTTTGGGGCCTCAGAAAAGGTGACCATGATATCCTAATAGAGGGTGACTGCTTAATACAGGTTTGACTGTAATATTTTACTTGTAGGTCCTTCTGCAAAATCAGTGAAAGAGAAGGTACAGATGGAGGAGATGGCTTATGTAAAAACCAAGAATGATATTAACAGACATATAAGGTATGACACTGGAAAATAACACTGCTGCTGCCTGGGTTAAACTATGCAAACTGCAACTTTCTTGTATCATTCATGGTAGCTGAAAGTTTGTGTTTCTTTACACATCAGTTCTCTGTTTATGATTTGCATGATTGATTTTCATACAGGTGTATTTATTATTAAAAATTTGTGAATGAAAAATTATGTATCAGCCAACATGCTTGAATTAAGACTGTGATCTAAGCAAAAGTTGAATATCATCAATGTACATATGTTGCTGACATATAATTTAAAAACATACAGGGTAAGATAATATTATTTAGCAACATAGCCCAACAAAAATATCCTCAGCGATTTTGCTTATCGTGCAGGAAAAACTATGGAATGCAAGATAAAAAGCTTCTCGATTAAAGAACGAACTATGATAAGGATGGAGATTTTATTTGTGCTGCATTTGTGTTACCATGAGTTGTGCAAGACATTTAAACTTGTATCAATACCTACGAAAGTATCAGTTGATCATGAGTTAAAAAGAATTACCAGCAAGAGTTAGATATTTTAATTTTTAAGATTATTCAAAATGTCCTGTCACTTTTTCACCTGGACATCAGTATCACTGGCACTGGGCCTGCTCATAAACTTAAATTTCTAATTTTTATTTCCAGTGAGCTGGAGAGTGAAGTAGAGATGGTTCGTCTGGATGTTGTACAGAAAAGATGTATTGCCAATCCTGCAGAGGTTGACAGTCTTAACAGCCAGCTGTCAATCATAAGCCGTCAAGTGTCTGATCTCAAGGGTAAGTTCAAACTTCATTATTGCCATTCATCTGTACCATAAGCTAAATTACACACTCTAAAGGGATTGAAAAGGTAACATCTTAGATGATAAGTTGCTATTATGCATTGGTGGCCATGTGTGTTCAAGGTAAGGTGTCTGGCCCTAAGTTCTTAGTTTTGGTCCATAAAAAATGAACAAGGTCAATATTCAGCCATCTTGACCAAACACCTTTTTTATACGGGATTTATTATACGGCCCAAAAGAATGTTTTTTTTTTTATGGGAACAAAAATAATGGAAAATTCCGAGTGGACAAGATGGGCATATCTTGCCAGCTTGCATAGTCCTTGGTTAGCCACTTAGAAAACAGAATTTGCTTCCTTGCAACCATGTAATGATAATGAATGTTGCTCTTTTAGTTTACTACCATGCCAAGATCATGGATGTCTGCTTTTGGCACAGTGTGTGCAGGCCAACATTTTCCAAGCCACTTTTGATTGTAGCAGGGTTCGTACAGAGTCTTGAAATTTGCCCAGACCTGGAAAAAGTCTAGAAAATAGCGGTAAAGTCTTGGAAAATGGTAAAAAAGTCTTGAGGGTTTTTTTTTGAAGCTGTAACAAGTGCTTTATAAGTGAAGATTTTTTTTGCTTTGGTCCAATCTTATTTCATCTCACCCGTACGTTTGCAGCACTTCATGAAAAAAACTTTGTTCCTGTGCTTTTAAGGTTTCAGTTGATTACCTATTAATTTGATAACCTTGGGTCTGGACAAAGAAATTATTGATTTGGAAAAAAGTTTGGAAAAAGTCTAGAATTTTGGATCCAAAAATCTGTACGAACCCTGTTGTATCCTGTCAGGCCATTTTGGTTGTAGTTTTTATATCCTGAAATACTCAAGTTAAACTTATTTTAATTGCCTTTTTCAGGTGAGTTTGCGGAACTGCATGATAGAATGAAGTCAAACATGGCATCAGAATTGGAGATCATAGTTCAGGGAGACAAGTGAGTGTTCACTGAAATAAAATAATGTGATCAACATGAATTTTCTCCTGCCAATATTAAAACAATATCAAGAGAAAAGGTTATTAAAACTATTTAAATGATCCACCTGGGGGAAAATTCTTTGATCTTTTGTCAAATTCTCTCAACTAATTCTTTAAAGAAATTTATGGATAACGGGCTGGAGAATTTGTTTGCAGATATTGGAGCTTCAAAAAAAAAACAACCTCAAAAAATCCACATAATTAATGTTTCTTTCTTTAGAATTTACATCAGAAGACACTTAATTTTTTTTAGAACTCTGAGGTAAAACAGTATATCTGCTATCTCTCTTCAGATTTCTGAAAGAAGAACCAAACAAACTGGAGAACTTAGTTAGCAGATGTAAGCATATCACAGGGACACTGTTTACATTACAAAAGTAAGTTGTTACTGTTTTAGCAGTCTGAATGTGCAGGAAAGAAGAATCATCAATCCTACGATTAAAGTGGTTTTTCAAATTTCCCAGGCTGATTGTGGCAGACCATTTCAGGCCTTTACTGAATTCATTCCAGAACATAGCCTTGGTATAGAACCGTGGTGTTGACAATCACGATAAATAAAAGTCCTTGCAATACTTTGAGGGGCATTTTTGTGTACGCAGAACATCGAATCATTGAATTTGGTCAGCTCTAGCTGGATATGAAAATTTAAAGAATGATCTACCTGGACGCTAATTAGCAAATTACAAAGTAAGGTCGAAAATGAAACGAAATTAACCCCTGGATAGTGAGTTAACCGTCCAACCCCCCCTACCCTCTGGAATTTCCGGGGCCTCTGACCCCCAACCCCACGGAATTTCCAATTCCCTCCGTGGTGGGGTATGGATATCTCCTAGAATTACACAGAAAATTGAATCAAGCCTGGATTAAGCCAGACAGAAACGGAGAAGTATTTTGAATGAATAATTGGGATGATCTGATTTATTTTTCAATCTTCAGATTAGTAACTGCTCAACAACAAATGAAGAGTGAAAGTGAAACATCATTCAGCTCTTTAGAGGTTTGTTGTTGTTTTTTTTTCTTCGCATTTTTGAGGCCATTTCCGAGTTTCCCCTAGCCTGAGATCATGCCGTATCTCTATCATCCCTATATATGTCTCTCACGCCCAGGTTAAGTTTTCCCAAGCCTCTACTAAGTGCGAAACCATTGGTATGAAAAGTTTTTTTCTTCTGGTGTAAATGAAACTCATTATCACAAGAAAGGTTTCGCACTTAGCCTCGTTTTGAAAGTGAGAGTTTTTGGAACTCGGGAATGGCCTATACCACCATTCAGTTCAGTTCAGTTCAGTTTATTCACACTTGTATACAATATTTACACTGTATATAGTAACGTAGAAGTAAAATAACAAATAACAGAGGAAAAAAAAAGAAAAGAAAGATATTAATGGCTTTGGTAGAAGTATACAGTGGTCAGAGGCGCTTAGCTTTCGAGCTATAAAACACCGCTGCATCATGCATAGAAATACTTAATATGTGCTCCAGGTGCCATGGCAAATATGGACGATTATGTGAAACAGTCATTTATATGTAGTTAACTTTGACAGTTAAGCAGAATTCGTCTGTATTGTTCTTTGAACTGGTAGTTGCCGAGTGTTTTCAGAAAGAAGATAAAACAGGCAGCTTTTCCATTTCCATTTCCAAAATTTGTAGCAGAAAATAAAATACTAGTCAATGGATTAATTTACGCTAGTGTTTTTGGTCATTATTTTGTGAGTCCTTGATCAATTACCACTAACAACAAGCTGCTTTTTGTTGTTATTGTCTCCTGATAATTCCTATTTGTTTCTTAGTGTGTTTGTTCTTTCTTACAGGATGTTGACAAAGAAGTTATTGACAGTATAAGATCAGTACAAAGAGACTACATTACACAAAGGGGTTTAGAACATCATACAGAGGTACAGTTTATGACAAGCTGGCTTTATTACAAAGTCCCAAAGAGGCTTATGTTAAAGAGCCGGGCTATATCACTTACTAGTTTAGTGTTAGACAGGTTGAGCATCGCGTTTACGTCAAACGGCAAACGCAAATTTGTACCACGTGTCCAAGTTTCCCCTTTACCTGTACGTCGTTTACTGTTCATAATTATTTTCTACACATAAATGCTGGAGTAGTTTCACGCAGTTTCTTATCCATAATAATTGTTTTGAGCTGCTCATTTTCTATTTTGAGAAATTCTCAACTTGAATCTGACGTTTGCCGTTTGCCGTTTACGTGAAGCTTTTAGAACTCTCTATTTTCATAACTCAACAGGAGCCATAGGAACATAGCCTCCAGAAAAGGCGTTATGTTTGGGCGTGGAGCGCGAGAAACTGGCCTTCTTTAATCGCGCGTGTCTCGCGTTATACGTCCGCCATGCGCTTGTCTTCGCTCGCCTGGAAGACTCGTTCAGATAGTGGCTGTTCTGCAGGCTGGCTTTTCTAAGAAACTTTGTTGGAAATGGGCGCTTAGAACTTTCAGTGTTGTGGAAAGCACAAATAGTCAACAACTTTCTATTGACTACATTCTAACAGAAGTGTCGTCAAGTGTTCAAAACTTCGCAGCGAAATCTTGATCTCGCCTGTGGATCTACCTGAATATTTCGACGCCATTTCTATGGTATCATACGAGTGTAGACAGTAAAAATGTTTTGATTTGCTAAACCTTTTAACAGGGTAGAAAATCTTCTTTTAGGCCTGTGTGCATTTCTCAATCGACCTCTTTAGCTTGTCTCTTTTGTTTTCACAATGAAGGTGTCAGGGAATTTGCCCCTTTGTCTTTTCATAAATTATGCGTATACGAGAACAGAGAGGAGATGTCGTTACGTCATGTTGCCATGGTAGCAAGCTTAAATATCTGGATCTCAAAAACGGTAGTCCTGCAAGTATGGTAGCCATAAACTGAACTCTTCTTTCATTGTTTGACAGTGCAAATGACCTTCTCTGTCAAGAAAGATTGTTGACTAAAAATCCAGAAATTTTGCTACCATCGTAACGTGACGTCACACTTCTCCTTTCTATAATACGAATTTTGTATGAAACAGTTCTCTGTCTAGTGTTATTAGTGTTATTAGTTCTCTGTCTAGTGTTATTACTATCCAAAGTGAATCATTAGATAATGCAATCCTAGAGCTCTGGTAAAGTCGGGAAGAATTCTCGATATTTTGTGGGTGTTTTTAATAAAACAATTATTCCACTCGCTCTTGTTGGATATGAGATGATCATGGCCAACTCATATCCAACGCGCACTCGTGGAATGTTTGTTAATTAGCTAAATAGGTCTATCCTAACTATCACATGACCTACATTTGGAAAACAAAACGTACAAGCTAAACAGGTCGATCCTAACTGTCTTTTTGCTCTATTTGTATCCTTACATATTTCACCTTCTCTACTTTGTACTTAGTCTGCTACACAGCCGTTTTTAGTGTCGTCACGCAACGCTCCTCTCCTCTAAAACTGTTAGTGGGGAGGAGCGTGACGTGATGACACTAAAAACGGCTGTGTAGCAGACTACTTTGAAATGAAAGTGGCATGAATGAATCACGCATGCTATTTATTGATGCATTTTTTTTCTATTATATTTTCAAAGGAACCGAAATTACCAGTAAGAGGACGTCATAAGGTTCGTTTCTACGATGAAGTCACACAGTTACCATGAATCACTAACGATACAGAGTTTTAGTGCTGCAACTCTGAAGATGTGCCGTCCGTTCAAGCTGTGGGCAAGTGGTATTGTGACAGAACTCCCTGCAAAATGGGAAGGATCGCCTTGAGCTCAGTGTTCCGGCCTAATTGAAATCTCTAGGCAAAAGTTAGGGATCTAAATTATTTGCTTTTAGGGATGTCTTCCTTTAAGTTATCCGTTTTTGAAATTCTAAGGCTTTGTTTTACGCTTTCTTCAAACTAAGTACTGTATACCATTTCTCATCGGTTATCTTTTCAAATGCAAATTTTCCAGACTTTTGGGCTAAATTTTCAACCCCCTTTCCTTTAATTAAAAATTTAGCCTTAAGAAGTCTTTCACGGACTTAAAAACCATCAAGGTTTGAATTTTGTAAAAATGGAGTCTTCTCCAAGTTCAGGATGGAAAACAGTGTTTTTCAGATATTTTTAACAATGATGCCTTCAAAAAACTCAGTCAGAATGTGTTTTTTAATTGACGACCTTTGTCAAATTATTTTGAAGAGCGGATGATCTTCAGTAACATTTGTGGAACCTTATTCAAGGATTTGCTTTACACGATTTCAAAAGGTTTTCTCCTTGTACTATAAGTTCGTCAAACTCGTTCACCGCCGCTCTTCTTTGTATCCTTAGAAGGGAAATCCTTGGTACAAGGTAGTTAAAAAAGGAAGCATATCAGAACTTTCCATTTCCATTTTGATGCTCCGAGCACAAGTTAGCCGGTCGTTTATAAGAGGTATGACCCAGATCTGTGAAGCGTTATTCGAAACTTTGTGGTGCACAAAAATGGTCTGCGTTCTCGAAACAAAGACAAGTGATTCTTAAAGTTAAAGCTCCTTCGATGTAATTATCTTTGTACAGAATGTTAAGAAAATATTGCTTCGGTAAGTTATTGTCAGTATGAGATTTTCCTGTTGAACAGAACACCAAGAAACTCAAGTTTCGGAATGATTAAGAGTTAATCTTAAATGAGGTCATCTTGCAGCCTCTTTTTTATTTCTTTTTTAATGTACAATTTCGAGAGAATTCCTATGTCTATGACTTGTAACCTTGAGACATGTCTACTTTTTATCAGAGATGTATTTAAATATTGTAAAGTTATTGTCCTAATAGTGACAATTTTATTTCCTTTATTGATTTGCTTATTACAACTTTTTATAGTCTTCGGAGAGTAGTATTTGGCTATAGGTGCTTATATGGGTGGAGTGGGAGGGTAAGAATTGTGATATCTCAATGATTATTGCCTTTTCAAAAAATAAATGTCCCAATTATTGTGAACAAAGTATGTGCAGTAGTTTTTTATGTCTCTGTACCTCCGCGAGGGTTTGTAGATTCAAATTAAAAACAGACTAAAAATGGTACTTCATGTTGTGTTATCATCACATCAATGTTTACTTGTAGAATCATTTGTGATTTACAAATGTGATAAAATAGCGGTAAAGAAATCTAATTGCATCTTATTTGTAATTTGTATTTGTATGTTTTCAAAGAATAATGATTTTTTTTTTTCACGTGCGCAATTAAGACTCTTAGTTTAGATTGTTTTCTCTTAGTTTTTTCTGAATAAATATGAAAAATTAAAACTTAACAAATAAAAATATTCATCTCACTTTATTCAATATTCGGGGTTTCTTGTGCCCTCTGAAAACTTTAACAATGGAGGGCATATTATTATTAGTTACTATTATTATTACTACTATTATTATGATTATGATTATGATTATGATTATGATTATTTTTATTGAACTGACACGAACGGTTTTGAAACTGAGTCAACAGACTGTTTCAGAAGACAAATCTCAAAGATATCGAACAGTAAAATTTTGCTTTCAACGTGTGGTAATGTTTATTGCGGGAATGCGGGGAATTCCCTGAGTTGCTATTTTAAAAATGTGTACCTCAAAGGAAGTATTTGATTGCATCATCAGTGAATTTTATTACTTATTCACAATAACAAAACTTTTGTTGTTAAAACTGATTTACCCACCCACTCTTTCTTGTGCCATACTGTTTGGGCATCGGTTCGTTTGCATGCAAATTCTCGGCTGTGCGGGGGGTTTAATTCACGATAAGTCCGTAAGTTTGTCTTAGAAGGTTGAAAAAGCTGGGTATAAAATGTAGTATTCTGTATTTTTTATTTTTTATTTTTTTTTTAGCGCCTTTGTGTTAGCAAAAATCACCGGTTGGCAAAAAAGGCCTTATCGAGCCATTCTATTCATTTATTGAAAAAAAAAAAACGTTATTTTACTATTTAAGAGTTGATATTCTCCTCGTAGCTTGAAATTGAAAATGACGAGGTTTTTAATATGCTAATGAGGCATAAAATGTAAACAAATGTTTGCCTATATACTGCGGAAGACCAAAGCAGTATTTTGTTATTAGTAACAAATATACACGTTTTATAAAAATCATTTATGACTATGATGATCAAGAAAGTGAAATAACTTCAGTTAATGTTTATCTTGTAATATGCCACAATTAAGACAATCTCATGTTTCTGTTGATCTTCAAAAAATGTTGACTTTGCTAAAGGTTAAGATAAATACCGTATTTATTCGATTAATCGCCCGGGCGCTTATTAAATTTTTGGACCTTGATAGTGGGCGCTTATTCGAGGCTGGGCGCTTGTTACATTTTTTACCATTTAAGCAAGTGTAGTATGTTTATTATGCAACAAAATAATAAATGGTAATAACAAAACGCGAAGATGTAACAAAGCAAGGTTTCTGTAAAATACTCCAACGTTGTTCCCAGGGCGCTTTTCTCTGGCTTTGGATGTTTCAAAGCGTGAGGAGACGATATAAGCATTTATTCAAATAAGCGCCCAGCCTTGATTAATCACCTTCCTCGAATAATCGCCTCGCTTTGGCGGAAAAATTTAAAATAGAGTAGAACCTCGATAACTCGAACTCGGATTACTCGAATTCCCCGCTAACGCGAAATAAATTTCCTTTCCCTTGATCCAAATTTCACTGAAATTTACCCCGATAACTCGAATTCCCCGCTAACGCGAACTTTTTTTCTTCTTTTGAGAGTTCGAGATAATTGCTTCCCTCGAATAATCGTCCTCTTTTGGCGCGAAAAAATTAATAATCGCCCCCGGCCACTATTCGAGGAAATACGGTGTATGTCAGACGTAGAGGATACCATATTAGCTGTAGTGGTTTTGTGAAGGATAAGCTCAATTGTCAGCTGAATTGTGGATCGCCATTAGAGGTTTCTTACTGTGCTACAGTCACTTATCCACTGCATTTGTATTGTAGAAGTAGAATCGTGGTCAATTTTGACAACTCGAGCAAACTGCTACTCGTTATGCACAAAAGAGGAAACAAATCAAAAGAGACGGTTAGAGAGGTTTTTAAACAGGCTGCTTTACTTTATAATGTCGCCAGTGGCGAATGGACTCTGAGTCAGCTATTGACTCGGAGGCCGTGAGAGCGAGAGGAATAATTGTTTTAGTAAAATCCAACTAGTTTGTAAAGAAGAATATCGAGACAAAACAACTTTAGCTAGTTAAAGCTAGACTTTAATCCTTTTTTGCCGCCAAAAAGCCGGCGCTTTTCGCTGCTAGTGGGCTATAACATTTAGGTATTTTATTTATTTGCCACACGATTACGATAATTACAAAAAGATGCCAAAAAAAAAAATGTAGGAAGAGATGGCGAGGAGGCCTAAAAGAAACTATAGAGCTCATGTTAATTAGGCCTCCTCAATTACAATTTTTCGAAGATAGTATAAAAATTACGGCGACGGATACAACATAATATGAGGTGAAAAATTAAACTAATCAATATTACGGAAGTTTACAAATGTTGAATATTAAAAGGCTTTTTCCCAAAATTTTTGTTGGAGTATACTAATAATTATTACAAATAAATGCCTTAAGTGCTCTTTTAAAGGAGAAAGGTGAGGAAGCGTTGATGATGTTGGTGTTTAAGGTGTTGTAAAATTTAGGTCCTTGATAAAAAACGGAAAATTGTTTGGTTCGAGTACGAACATATAGCCTAGTCGTTGCTCAACCAATCAGAACGCAGCATTGATAATAGACCACTAGCTGGAGTTTACTAACAATATATATATAGCTCTAGTGACGTTTAACTTTGCTCTATCTGTTGAGATTTTGCTATGGAATGATGTATCGTTCTATAAACCTAGGTTTTTTTCCATTTTATCCTTGGTTAAAAATATATTTTCCTTTGTTTCAAACTTATTATCATATATTACTATGCCCTAAAATAAAGAAAAATTCAACGATAACACATCACACTGTAAAATAAGCCGCATTGCATTTATTAATAACAATTCTTATCTTCCTGTTCAGGGGTTCCCGCAATTATAGATCTGACAGCATTCATTAATTTAGAAGAAATAAAAAAGTCAGAAATAGAAAAATCCGGACGATAAACAATTTTCAAACATAGCCTTTATTTATTTTATAGACGTACACCGTTGGGTTGGTTAATCGATGCATGTACTGTAAACAGAAAATCCCAAAAAAGTTTTTTTAGATCTCTCCCCAGTCCTTTCCTGACTTCTTCTTATGACAATATCATTCACGTGACTCACGTGGCCTATTGTTTGCCACGAGCTGTTGTCCAATGAGAAATAATTATTTGAGGTCACGTGTTCTATGAATGACAACAAATCGTGGAGAAAATAACACGACTGCTTCGATCAGTTCAGTCAGTGGAACGGGAGTCTCACGATTGTTGTGGAGAGCAATTTGTGTGCACGAATTGGAACTATTTTATACCGTGTAGGTGTTCCACACCGTTTATTAGCTGAATTTATTCACGACCCTTTGCGGATTAGCTTTGAACAGAAAAGAAACACGTCGTTTAAAACTCGTATGGCGGAACTTGATTCTTGTTCAACTGCGTCGTCCGCCGCGGCGGCGGACGAGAGCAGAGGACCTTGTCGTAGTATTACTGAAGGAGATGGCAATGAAGGGGATGACGAGCGAACAAGCGGACAGAGTATAGGAGAGGCAGGTGATCTTGATGTAGAATCTGTAACAGAAGAAAAACGCGCTAAAGACGGCAAAAGCGTTGTACCTGTTGTCACAGCCTTATTAGCGGATGCTAACTGGAAACCTTTGCCCATTCGGAAGAAACATCGGCGAGGTTCGAAGCGAAACAATAAGCCTAGGAAAAGATATGTACCATATGCAAAACTTTCATGGGAAGAGAAAAAGCAACGGGATGAGCGGGATACTAAGAGGGCATTTAAATTGCGAGAACAGTACACAAACGCGAAAGGACGACCTACTGCTCCGTACAACACCACTCAATTTCTCATGGCCGAACACGATTTAGCAGAGCCAGATTTGGGTACACATGCTCATATGCAGTCAGACGGCGAGGAAAGTACGCAGCTAAGGACCAGAGTTCCTTCTAATTCCTACGACGATTCAGATTTCGACGACGATTACAATGAATCTCCCGAGGACGAAATTTACGAACAACAGTTTTTTGAGAAAGACTTTACTGAGACATATGAACAAGTCCATGTCGAAAATCTGCATTCAATGAGTAAGAACGACCTTGTACGTGAATTTATGCTGCTTGAGGAACGTGTAGAAAACATGGAGTTGAAACTAAAGGAGTCAGAAGCTTTAAACAAAGTGTGTGCGAGAATTTCTGGGGACGCTACTGTAGTCAACGGGGATCGCTTGATTTCCGATCACAAACGAGACGTTCAAACTTCGAACTCCATCACGAAAGAAGATATATTGCTTCTTGAACTGAACAGGCTTCGTAAAGAAAATGAGCGCTTGCTGAAAGAGAACGAAGAAATGAAAGATCACTGTCTGAATTGTGCCGATGCTAAAGTATTTAAGTAGTCACCTTTAAATCACCACCATCGATTTAAAGTACGAGTCGGTCGCTGAGTGGTAGAAAGTGCAGGGTGCACTTACTAAAGAATCGCTGTTAGCCTGATATATCAAATGTTTCCTAGCCACGTTGTTGGAATTTAATATATTGTTAATATAGCGAGGTAGGGTTCTGTTTTTTAAAATAAAATGATGTGTGCTGTGTAGTTCTGTTTGTGTCCTTCCTGTGAAACGTGGGATCAGCGTATCGTTGGTAGCTTATTCAAGTTTTGGTTCCAAATAATTCTTTGTTTACGTTCTCTCCGTGAATACCGTTTCTCTCATTCCACTGAATATATAAGGCTCGTCGCTATTAGTTTTATGTTTAATTGATCAGTCCGGAGGAAAACGTAAAAAATAGAAACTCGAAAGTAAATTGCCAGCGGGAGGATATATAATTTTAAAGTGAAAGTACGCGATTTTCTGTCATGTGTACAAAACGGGTCCGGGGTCCGCCCAGAATTTCCGAATAGTACAAACCGCAGCACACTTTAGAGCGTGCGGTCCCGATGTCGCCTGGCAAAGTGGGCTACTTTTAGTAAATATCGGCTTTAATACTGAAAGGGAATCGAAGTTAAATAGACTGTGTGGTTCGTGGCAATATTGTACTTTTTCCATGTCTTGTCTGTGGAAAGAAATGTTTAGGACGGTGTGGACAGATTTTTCGGGCTGATGACATCTCGATTTGGTATTAAATCAGCCGTAAACTCCAAAACTCAGTGGAAAATGTCAAATTAATTTTAAATTTTTGCCCTAAACTTTGCCAGTTTGAGTGAATACGTCACAGTATATTGTAACCCAGTATCATTTTCGTGTTTTGTTTTCTGTACTTTAAAGGAAGTCGACCACCAGAATTGTACATTAAATTTTACAGCTCAAATTTCACAACAGTGTTGATTCTGGTCCTAACAGATGTTTTACCCAAGTTTAAATCACTCCTCCCGGTGTCACAATTTAGTGTCATTATTTTACCATAAGCCTGGATAAGCTGCTTTTGACATATTTAATTTCAAATTGATAGCAAGGTGTGAAAGTGACACAAAGGAAATAAATTAAGATACTCAGTCACTGTGAAGTTGAATTTTTAATTGTAATAATAATAATAATGACAATATTTTAGCAGGGAGCCCACGTCACCAAAAGGTGCCCTTCAGTTAATAAATTTAAAAACTACACATAATAAAAATTAAAAACTAGATTAAAACAGAAACAGTACAAGAAAAATTAAGAACTATTTAAAAACTTATTAAAAACTTTTAAAATGCATGTTTGAGCTTAGATTTAAATAAGAAAATATAGAGGTGTCATGGATATCCCGACTTTAAACAGTTCCAGTCTATGATACTCTGATACATAAAACGTTGTTTGTCCCAGTTTGTTCTTACGTGGGGTAGGTGAAAATCGTCTCTGGAACATGTGTTGTAATTGTGAATTGAGTTATTTCTAACAAAATTAAAATCAATAAAACCATTCAAACAAAGAGAATCAAGAGCTTCGGACGCAGAGGATTGCAGATGGCAAAATTATCAAGCATTATCTTGGCAGCTTTGTTTTTGAAGCGTCTGCAGAGTATCATAGCCCTTTAAAAGTGATAACCCTAAGGATGTTATTGTTAGTGAGTGCGGGGGTGGGTCATGGCTTTAAGAAGTGTGCTGGTTATTGTTAACATCTCTGATGTCAGGTGTGGTATTTATTCAAGTACCTAAGGTTATAGTTGAATGTAAATGTGTAAATGTAAATATCATATTATCCACTCCCCTCAGGGCTTTTATGGGATAATTTACAACACTGGTTGGGGGACTTTGCCAGACTGCTTAAGGTGCAGTTTACAAGTAATGAAGGAATGAGTAATGATGCCCCCATACACGAGTGTGAAAGTGAGATAGACCACTACACCGGGCACTATGTGCCCTACTCTTTACGAAGAGTGTGTGGGTTCTTTAACGTCCCACAGATTTTTATTACGTGTGCGAGGGCTTGTGAGACGGGGCCTATGGTTTATTGTCCTTATCTGAGAAGACTAGAAAGTCAAACCATTTGCAGATGTTATTACAAAGGCAGCACTTTCTCCTCAGTTATTTAAAGACCCTGAGTGTTGGTCGGGGCGGGATTTGAACCTACGGCCTCCCACTCAGCCGACTGGCGCTTATCCCATTGAGCTAACCAGACTGACTGTAATCAGTGTTTTAAGGTAGTTTTTTAAACATGTTTGATGTGCTGTTTCACATCTCTTGATCTTTCTTCTTCTCTGGACCTCAGCAGTGCACAAAGAAGTAATATCCAATAACCCAGCGCTAGTGGATTTTGCCATTGGGTTAGTGAATTCTGTTCTTAATTTGCCCAAGTGACTAGGGAAATTAAATTACACAAGTACTTTCAGAAAAACAGTAAAATTCCTCATAAATTCATGTGGACTGAAAGCCGTTTTTCAAGCTCATCTGACAAAGTGAAATGTGTAAAAATAAATATCAAAACAAGACAGTATAACACTACATTTCAAGAAGTGTGATCTCCACAATCTTCAGGTAAACACAAGAAATTCAAAATACATTTTAAGTAAGGCTTCTAGGTTCCTGATGCTTTTGTTAAATTATCATAGTTTAAACTGTAGCCAATTACTTAAGCAAGTAATTCATTTATGGTGCACTTAATTACTAAATAATATTAAATAATTATATATCCTGCTTGACAAAAATGTTTTTCGAGCTAGTGAAAATGACTTTTGGGTTATTAGTACAAGCAATCTGTAAAACAGATTTTCTTTTAGCATCCTGACCTGTGGCCTGCTATGCAGGCTAAAATGGATCAATTATTGTTGTGTACCTTTGATCCTTTAAGTAGAGTATATCAATGAGGTTTGTTGTTGCCAAAATCACGGCAATATTGCACCTCTGCATTTTAGTATGCACTCGTAGGGAATCTTCCAAGGCGATGACAACAACAACAACAGCAACAACAATGAAACTTACAAAATAATGATTAATGGTCAATACTTATTTTATACAACAGTTGATCTATTCATATCAGTGAGATTTTCTTTGTTAATAAGTGTCTATGATTAAAACAAAGTGGACAATTCTCAGGAAAAAATTTATTTTTAAATAGGAAAATGTTGTCAACCATGTTGCAAGACAAGTCTATGTAGTGTAGTCATTAAGAAGTGAACAACACAAAAAGTGCCCAGTTGATTACTAAAAGAACTAATATTATTGTTTCTATAATGATGTATACAAAACTTAGCACAATATTTAATACCATGATACTAGTTTGTAACAAAATATTATGAGATAGAGGTTGACTGTCTGACTGGTGATTTTGACTCATCATAAGCAGTAATATGCTGTTTTAAAAGGCTTTGAGACTTAAGAACACAGTGAATACCACAATAATGCCAAAAACTGGGCAACCTTATGTACAATTTCTTGCTGCTCACTAAGAATATTGAGTCCTATATTAATTGTTGATTGTTTAATACTGCACAAGATTAAAGCCAGGCAACTTAATGGTGCACGTGATTGGTATTGTTTCTTTACAACTCAGGGCTGTCATTACTAGCCACGAGCCACCACAGCAAAATCAGCCGACAGCTTATTAGTTTGAAAGTGAATCAAATATAACAAAATAATATTGGACGATTTGTGGAGTAAATGACCTGCTACTTTCACTAAGAGACCAGCTACTTTAAACCTCAATGACGCCCATTGCAACTGTAAATGTATACCCCATAACAAAGGCCACGTACACACAATCCTGTTAAGCAGTAATATGCTGTTTTAAAAGGCTTTGAGACTTAAGAACACAGTGAATACCACAATAATGCCAAAAACTGGGCAACCTTATGTACAATTTCTTGCTTGCTCACTAAGAATATTGAGTCCTACATTGTTTGTTGATTGTTTAATACTGCAGAAGATTAAAGCCAGGCAACTTAATAGTGCACGTGATTGGTATTGTTTCCTTACAACTCACGGCTGTCATTACTAGCCATGAGCCACTGGAGTTAAATCAGCGGACAGCTCATTAGTTTGAAAACGAATCAAATATTCCAAATATAGGAGGATTAGTGGAGTATGTGACCCGCTACTTTCCCTATAAAGAGACCAGCTACTTTAAACCTCAAAGACACCCATTGCAACTGTAAATGTATACCCCATAGCAAAAAGGCCATGTACACACAAACCTGTTAAGCAGTAATATGCTGTTTTAAAAGGCTTTGAGACTTAAGAACACAGTGAATACCACAATAATGCCAAAAACTGGGCAACCTTATGTAAAATTTCTTGCTTGCTCACTAAGAATATTGAGTTGTATATTGATTGTTGATTGTTTAATACTGCACAAGATTAAAGTCAGGCAACTTAATGGCGCACGTGATTGATATTGTTTCTTTACAACTCAGGGCTGTCATTACTAGCCACGAGCCACTAAGAATATTGAGTCCTATATTGATTGTTGATTGTTTAATACTGCACAAGATTATAGCCTGTGTACAGACGTCCCCTCCTCTCCCGATTTTTTCCTGAGGGAGGAGGGGACGTCTGTACACAGGCTACAAGATTAAAGCCAGGCAACTTAATGGCGCACATGATTGCTCTTGTTTCCTTACAACTCAGGGCTGTCATTACTAGCCATGAACCACTGCAGCAAAATCAGCCGACAGCTTATTAGTTTGAAAATGAATCAAATATACCAAATAAAGGAGGATTTGTGGAGTATGTGACCCGCTATGTTCCCTAAGAGACCAGCTACTTTAAACCTCAATGACACCCATTGCAACTGTACATGTATACCCCGTAGCAAAGGCCACATACACAATCCTGTTGAGTTTATTTTTTAAACTTTTGTGTCTATTGATTCCTTCAACAAGTGAAGAAGCAAAATCTTTACAAGACTCATATGGATTTTGCTTTTATGAAAGCCTCCTGTTTCCTGAACTATCATAGTTAAGTCCAAGCCCTATCTCTTGCTCCCTACGTCAACAAAACATGTTCTTTGCATTCACTTGATCCAGTCATTTCTATTCACTTCAACAAACTGGGAGCCAGATTCCATAAAAATGTTACCATGAGAGCTGCCATCATTGTTAATCACTGTCTTCATCACTTTCAACAATTTGTCGACTCTTTTTCTTTTTTCTCTGGGAACCCTTATCTTCACTACTGGTTCTTTTTCTGCTTTCAAGTTTGTCATCTTCTGATTCCATACCTTCCTTTGCATTCAACAGTCTCTCCTTATCTTCCTCCTCTTCATCACTCTCCAATCCTTCAGCACCTTCACTTTCGACTTCATCTGACTCACTTCCAAATCCTGAAAACAAAATCAACAACAACTTTGTTTCAGCACGTTATTCTGTCGAGATCTTGTCTCAATCTGTCCCTGGTCAATACAAATCTATCAGTATTTCGGTCATTTCAGTCCAAGATTTTCCTGTAGCACAGAGATTGTCCTGTATAATATGGTTGAAGCTCTTCTTGTGACCACTCTCATAAGCGGCCAGCTCTAGTTACAACCACCTTTGCAGTGTTCTCCTTATCAGGCGGTAACCGGTAAAATTTACCGCCTGAAGCAACACTTCTTACCGCCTGCAACTGCTTAAAGGTTTACCAAAATTAAATAATTTTTTTATAAAAAAAATATGCAAGTTGTGATCCGATCCGATCCTCACCAGAAAGTGAATAAATATATGGAAAAGTATAGCTACCTAAGTACAAAACGTACAGCCCAAAAATAATGCACGTGCAGGAACTTCTTTTTGCGTCCGCAAGCTGGCAACTTCGTGCGGCTTTTTGCAGGGCGCTTGCGCTTGAATCCAGCAAGACGCAGGAACTTCTTTTGCGGTTATAAATTTAACCACAAGAATTTCTTAAAATTATCTTGTGCAAAAGTAACCTTTTAAGCGAGGACATGTGTACAATTTTGATAAAAAAAAAAAAGCAGCGCTTCAAAAACTAAGGAACGATCGTAGTATGTTTCGCAAAAGAGCCGTGTAATCTGAGACCGCACGTGCAACTGTGTCAACTTAAAGCGCTCTTGGAAAAAAAAAAAAAAAACATGCTAAAGTAAAGTAAGGAATATTTTCACCAAAGGCTCTTTCAAATTAGCGCAATAAAGTAATAATAATTCTCATGTTTTCTTGTGGGCAGAAATTCAACGCCTTTGGTTTGTTTTGCCGAGACTATGGTATTGTACTATGAAATGATCCAAATAATCGAAATGTTCGAAACTACAGATTGTTTTGTTAAACAAACGCCTCACACGCTTTATCTAACTTTGGAAAAGCTGAACGATTAAAGTGTTCACTTCGCAGAAAAAGCAGAGAAAGCTGTTCGCTTTCCCAGGCAACTTTTTACGTGTGTCCTTTCATGATTACCTTTTGCTGCCACAGAGTGAATTAGTATCAACGCTACAAAACGGTGTTGTAACAAAAAGGCGACAAACACTACAAACTTCTTTCAGGTTAACACTTATAAAGAACTTCATGCTCCTTCTTGAGGCTTGCGGTAATTTTCTAGCTTCTTGCGGTGAAGATTTTTGACTTCTTTCTTTTCAAAGTTCTTGCGGGTAAACCACAAAGGGTCCGCAAAAATACGGCACTTTCACTTCTTGCGGTGGCCTGCATGTTCTTGCGGCGCAGCAACTTCTTACGCCACTTTTTGCGCGTGCATAATTTTGGTTCTGTACTAGTACTTTATATGCAGCTTTCCTTTTTAGGGACATGCATTTTGGAGACATAGTAAAATTATTGGAATCAAACGTTTTAATTTACGGTCTAAAGATAACGACAGCAGATTTGCGTAAAATAGGTCTTAAAATATGGGAATAAAAAATTTCCCAGTGAGGGCGGGTCCGTGTCCCTCACTCCACTGCCCCCCTCCCCCCCCTTAGAAAAGTATATATTTTTTGCCTTACCGTCCATAAATGAGCCCTTACCTGCTGAGCTAAAATTTAGGGAGAACACTGCTTTGTGAAAACCCAAACTGTGATTTCAACTTTGTAATAAAACCTCTCATAACAGAAGGCTCCTGTAAGCGACCACAGCCACTTTTGGGATTACTCAACTAGACTTTTCTTTAATTGTTTTTAAGCTCTCTTAAGCACCCACCCAGAGTCTTATTCATATAAATCAACACTTAAACTGCACACTGCACTGGTGGTTCATTGATAAAGATCTTACATACAGTGCAGTAAAAGTTAAGGGTCATTTCTGGTTCCCTAGCGACCACAAGTTAGACATGTCTTACATAGACACTCATTAAACAATTTATTTATTTGTCTTTTCTTTATGAATTGTTAATGAGTTTTTTTAAGCCTTCATAAGTGACCATTCTCTGTTGTTTTACCCAGCTTTCCCTTACAAGAGCTCATTCTTGTAAGCAACAAGCTCTTGTTTTGACCACTTTTTCGAATTTCAGAGGTGGTCACTTACAAATGCTTCAACTTTACTGTAAATGTTAGGGGTCAAAATTATATTCAGGTTAAAATTTTTTAACCTAGGAAAATTCTCAATTTCCTTGGTCTCTGAGCTACAATTCATGGAGTAGCAGACAAAAGAAATTGAGAATCAACCTAGGTAAAAAAAATTAACCTGATTTTAATTTTGACCTGTAACATAACCAAAAAAAAAAGACATTTTGGCTCAATCTGATATCAACAAACCTTTGGCCAACTTTTTCTTGTATTTATTCTTTATTGCCAGAAGACTCTGCTCTAAATCTTCTCCTTCATCTTCATATCGATCAGGTTCCAGGAAGCTAGCACTAAGACCCTTTGCTTGGCTTCTTTCCCGCATTCTACGCTGCTGATTTTCACGCCGCAACTGGGTTCTCAGCCTTTCATCCTCTTTCTGTTTAATAGAAGTAAAAGACAAACTTAGTGGATAGAGCGCACATGCATACAAAGTTGGGAATTCATGATTGGGAATAACCGAATTTATGAATATTATGCTAAATATAGTTACAGTAATAACAAGACATACTTGATAAAATAGAGTAGTGGATTAGTAGGATTACTGGGACTTAATGTAAACATAGTGTTAATGAAATAAATAGTGAACTCTAAATTTCTAACCCACACATAAACTTATTTTGATAACTGCACTTAATAATACTAATAATAATAATAATAATAATAATAATAGAAATATATAAAAATTTATATATGGTGCTAAACCTATAATACATGTTCTAAAGCGCTAACAAAAGCTGACAAACACTAACACCTTATAAACAGTACACTTAAAAAGAAAGTGAGATTAAACACCACAATAACTGTATGTATGAATTGCTTCAATGGGCAAATGTCAAATGAAATGAAAAGTTCTTTACAGCCTGCTTAAACCCTGAACACTCTGGATACTCTTGATAGCTGAACTAAGAGAGTTCCACAGTGAAGGGCTAACACGAGTGAAGGCCCATTCCCAAGGGTCTTGCACTTTGTTTTAAGTGCACTTTAGAATGATCATTTTCAGTCAATGCAGCTATAAATTTCTTAAAACAAAAGAAAGAAAGTTTTTACATGAGAAATGAGATTCATCCCCACTGGATTTTTTGGATACACCACAGGGCTTGAAATAACGGCCGGTCAACGGACAATGTCCGGTCAGAATCGAGCATTGTCCGAGCAAATCCGTGGATGACCAGACATGTTGTCCGGTCATTTGGGCTTTCAAAGAAAATTCAATTTTGAGACAATCATGATGGAAATTTATTCAGTCTTATCATGTTCCAAAAAAAGATATTAACTAGAGGGACTTTTGTTTGTGAAATTGATGACATTTCCTGTTGTCAGTCGCAACCGCAAATTGGCTACTGCTGTGCGTGTTGTAAAGTGCTCAAGATTGCACGACAAAACTACAACTTCTAATTTTTTGCACACTCGATTTGTTTTGAGTAACTAGAGTTGCTGTTGCTGAAAATGACACAGATCATGTAACTTGCAAAATGGAGCCTCTATTGCAACTAGTTAAGATGGATTAAATTTGTCCGGCCAAAAATGCCTATGTCCGAGCAAAATCACGTTTGACCGGACAATGTGTCCGGCGCCTGCCCAATAGTTATTTCAAGCCCTGCACCAGGTTTCATTGTTTAAGGAGTCATACCAAAATGGCTGTTATGTCGTAGCGTGAAAACGATTTATACCTTTGCTATTGATTTACATTTATTTAATTAAAAAGAAGATAATAAGATAGGCCGTGCTTCAAAGAACTCTTACCTTTATTAGCTCAGTTCTCTGTGCTTCTGGGTCCATCCCTGCTGCTGAGAGCAGTTTAATCTTCTGTGCTTTTGATGCACGATCAGCAATAGACAGCGTCATTTTTCTGTGTGTCTGACTTGACGTGGAATGAGGTCTAAAAGTGAGTTTCTCTTTGAACACCGACTGAGCTTGTAAACCAGTTCCCTGCACAAAAAACGAACAAAAGAAAATAATTATTATTTATAAACACTAACCACATCCCTCAAGGGCAAACCAACACAGTACTATCCAAGAGTTTTTTTTTTTTTTTTCTTTATCGACAACAAATCAACAACATTAATACACAGCAGAAAGTAAAAGAACAGAAGATTTGTTGCAAAACTTAATTCTCAACTTGATTCCTGATTTTTTCATTCCAGCGAGAATCCAGTATCAAGAAACAGTTATTGAGAATTGAGTAGTTATCATTAATAAATGGAAAATGATATTTGCAGGCGTGCAGTTGTGACTAACGGTGAGGTAACTTGATTTAGTCACACCTTCACCCCAGACTATCAGTAATAATAATTAATAACATTATACAAGTTCTTCTTTTTACTAGACAAATTATTTTTGCTGTCACAGAGTATGTCATAGTATTATACAACTACAAACCTGCTGTACAAATAAGTGGTTAAAATTGCCATCGATTTTGTTTTTGTGAACGTCAAACACCTCTCCAAGAAGCAGTGATGTTGAACCATCAGACCATCGCACTATTCTTGCATTACTTTCTTTTATCTCATTCCCATCTTCATCTTTTCGGTATCTCCATCGAATTGTGTTTTCCACCTAGCCAAAAACAAAAAGACTGCAGTTGAAAGTTAAACCTTACCCCCAACAGTTCTTGAATTACTGGTAACATTTGCTCATATTTACAGTAATTTAACCAATAACTGGTATTATTATACAAGGTATCTTCTCATTGGCTAAGATCCTACAGTTGATTTTGGAAATCAGCACAACCTACAGATTAGTAAAGTTATCTGCTAGCAGCTAACTGACTAATCTGCAATGCATGATTTCCAAGAGCAGTGACAAATCGGTTCCATGTTAACAGCCGCGGCCTTTGGCTCGGCTTATAACACTTACCCCAACCTTGATTATTCCTGATATCCAAAATCCTCATCCAATAATTATTGTTAAAATTTGTTTTAATCCACATAATTTATTTGCATGCTGCTTCATGTTTGAAAATCCACCTAAATCTATTATTTGCAAGCACCTCACTCACATATTTCTAAAGGGCAAAATGTAAATGCCTAAAATAATGTTGGGTGTAAGAGAAGATCTTTAAAATACTTTAAGCTCCTTATGCTTTATTTCCAGTATTATTTCAGGTGTATTAAGCTGCCAGTACACGTAATTATCGTGTAAGAGCAAAATAATATGCGTCAAGTTTAAATAGGAACAGGAATATTTAGTATTATTGAGAAAAAACAGTATACAATGTAAGCAACTCCTTATCATGTTGGCCATCTGAGCAAGAAGTCCCAAGTTCAATTAACAGGGGAGGCCTCAAATCCTTGTTTCAAATTCTATCCCCCTTTCCACGTGGCTTCAAGTGGCTTAAAGTACTTGTGAAAAAGAGCACTTATAGAGTGAGGGGTATAAAATCAGGTTTACTAATCAAAATAATGATAACTGCTATAACCTACTGAGGTAAAGCAAAGATTCTTTATCTTTTTGCTTCTTTTAGGTACTGGTAACATATTCTTATTTTATACCAACATTCAACATTAGTTTGCTTCCTGGCTAGTAATAATTACTAGCCAGGAAGCAAACTATTATTATTACGATTCAAAGGGGATGAAGAGAATTCTGGGTTAACCTGAGAACCAGCTTTACCTACAACATCTATAGCCAAAAGTGAAGCTCTTGAGGAATGTTTTTCAGAAATGTCTTTCTCAAGTGATAAGCCATAAGCAAAAAGCCAACTGAATTCCACCTTAAAAGCAGCTGTCAATTGACCATAACAGGAATGTCCAATACCAAGTTAAACACAGAAAGTATATTATGCGTTGGACTCTTAGCTAGTAAGTGTGCCATTTCACATCCGCTAACATGAGGGGGTAGATGTACTTGCCAGAACCAAAATTTCCTGGATGCATAGATAACCAAATTTTCTTACACATGGTGCTCCGCTGTGGGCGCTTCGTGTGAGCAAGAGCTCCCCTATAATAAAGCTATTTTTGACAAAAAGAAATAAAAATAATTTGACATTACCTTTAACTTAAGTCTAGCCCTTCCCTCCTCGTCCAACACTTCATCTTCTTCCATTTCATCTTCATAGAGAGCTGGATCAAATGGTTTCCGCTCAATGCTCAAAAAGTTGGGCATTTTGACAAAATAGAGCTCAGAGCCAAGTGAGAATCTGCAGTAAGGTATCGTAACATCAATTCTTGTTTCCTCCTCCTCTTCTTCTTCCCCATCCTCTCTGGTGATGTCATCAGCATCTCCAACTGCTTGATTTTCGTCAACATCACGGACTGGTAGCTCTTCATTTTGCACCATAGTTTGATCTTCTTTCTCTTCATGCTATAAGAAATGATTTTATACATGAAGTAAGCAATGCAAGATTTAGTTCTTCATAAATAGAAGTTACTTATAATTTAGCTTCTCTTTACACATTTAGTCTTTTCCTGTCTCATAGGATAGGCTTAAAACTCTAGGATAGACAACATATTAACAAGGCCTTCCAAGGGGGGTATACTGTTGCAATGTCAGTCATTTCTAAGACTGCCTGTGGCCTGTTAGGTTAGGAAAAAATATCGCTGTTGCATTTTACCTGGGAAGAAAAATGTCATTGTCTGTTCAGAATAAATTTTTGCAATACTCAATTTGGAATTTACAGCAGATAAAGTGCCTGAAAAGAATTAAGAAACTCTCGAGAGAGAATTATAAAACCATAATTAGAAAACGTTACAAAGAAAATAACAGGAAATGTTCAAAAATAATGAAAGAGAGTTTGCTATTTCACTGCCAAAACAGCCAAAATGCAAAAGAGAAGAGATGTCACTTTCGCTACTTGTGCCAAGTTTAAATCCACACCCATGTTCAGGGTTGTCAAAAGTAGCCGGCTGCCAGCAAAAATCGCCGCCTACTTGGTTAGTCTCATCCGGCTACTCTGCTTGGCATTTCTTTATGGATGGCATTTTTTAAATAAAATATCCGTGAACTGGCCGCCTACTTTGACAACTTAGCCGTCTACTTCAAAACTTTCTGACAACCCTGCATGTTTGTAAATGACCAACTGGTTGCCTCCTGCCAGAAGGGGTTTTGAATTCTGTTGTGTTATATCAATTTTGTATCATAGCTAGAGAAGCTAAGTGTGTTTTCTCTATAAACAAAGCATTTACATTTCTGTAACCATGGAAAATCCAGGATAACTTATATTAGACCGTTGTTTATTTCTTAACATTTCCTTGCTTTTAACACAGAACATTTTAGCACAATCCATTGTTAAATTCTTAGTTTATGTCCTATTTTACAAACTTTCATGGTGACCTGAACCAACAACTATGCTATATTTGTGAGAGAGAAAGCGAGCTTGGGTGTTTCTTGGTGTTGCAGAAACTACAGTTGGTTAAAAATGATGTTGTGGTGTGGACGCCATTCAGTCTTTTCATTCCTTTGAGTTACAGTCAAACCCAACTTAAAGGAGCTGTGTCACGAAATTCAGCCAAATTAGGAAATTACAAAATGCCCGTTAAATTAAGAGAAACATAAAAATATCTGCTTAAAACTTTAAAGGAAGGTTAAAATGACATAACAGAAACAACAGATGCCACAGATGGGCAAAACTGAAGAAGATTGTAATGGATTGAATTAAGGGTTTTTGAAAACTGTTCAACCTAACAGTTTTTCAAAGTTGATTCCTGCTGCTTGCAACTTCAAAAATAATGCTCAGGAGACATATTTGATTGTCACGGATCTCTGATTTTGTCATTTTTGTCATTTCTTTGCTTACTTTAAGTTCTATATAGCGATTGAGGGCGAGTAATTGGAAAAATTAAACAAAATGAACTGAACTGCCATGACACAGCCCCTTTAACAGATAGCTGCTTAATACAAACATCTCATTATTACGGACAGTTTCCTTTGTCCCTGGGGAAAGCACTTACATTTTCTCTAAATTCAACCCGCTTAATACAGACACCCATTAATGCCGACAATGGACACTTGTTTCTGGCCCAATCAACAGACTCTCATAGGAAGTTAACCTCGCAGACACTTAATTATCAACTGACAGTGTGCCATAATAGTCATGGACCTTTCCTTTCTGAAGGTGAGAAAACCATCATTTGACAGCATGTTGATGTTTCCAGCACTACAGTACACCGGATAAGATGAGTTGTGTGAGTTCAGACTTTTGCCAACAAACAAGTGATGCAAAGAACAGTTCTGATAAAGTAATTCTTGAAAGTAATATATAAATGAGCAATTTTTAGTATTTCTGTGGATTTAGTCCACAAAATGATGGCTTTGAGAAGGCTACAGATGTTAAATTTGACAATACTCCATTATTTCTTTAGTATTTTGATCTAATAAAAGTGTTTTTCACTTCTCCATAACATGACCCACTTAATACGCACACTTTCTTTGGACCCTTCAGTGCAGGGCTCGACGTTGCGACCCATGGGGTCGCCAATGCGACCAGCTTTTACTCAGTGGCCACTAAATTTTCACGCCTGGTCGCCAACCTGGCCCCCAAGATAGGTGACTTTCTTCTTTGGGTAAACGTACACTAATGATAATTTGTTATCCTTTACATAACTAAAGGATAGCCACCGGTTTTTCTAACGCTCTAACGTTTTGCCCAAACGCTCTAACGGTTTGTCTAAACGTTTTAATGATTTGTCTAAAGGCTTTAACGATTTCTTCCAACACTCTAATCTACGTTTACTTGAAAGAGGATTGTGAAATGAATGAATTCAATGGAAGACTTTAATCGACTTTCAGACAAATCGATCGCAATTCTCAACAGATCGTCCCGTGTTTCTCCGGGAATGACTTTAAGCGCATCGATATTTAAAACAGTTTCTTTATGTCGAACATGTATCTCTATTGCGGACTCGATAACAGATTAGTCTGATAAAAGCTCAAGCTAATCGACGCTAATCGAGAACGAACGGCGCTTACTTCTCGAGCTTCACAATTCTTGTAAACAACTTTACGCAAATTTCTGTTGAGCGTGACGACGCAAATAAAAGCTCTGCCGTATTTTATTGACTTCTAATTAAGTAAAGTTGAAGTTATGCTGTTTGTCTAACAGACTTCTCGCGAAATCAACTTCTTTGCCCGAAAACATTAGCAACGTTTCCTCTTTCTGGTCTTTCTGGAGACTTTCGATCACGTGTTAGGCAACTGCGCAATAGATGAAGTTTCTCTGATGTTCAGTTCTGATCATGCAAATACATGGGACGCAAAACAAATTTTGCAGATTTTGTTATTTTCATAACCTAAATAAGTTTTTTTGTGATTCCTAAATTTTGTTTTTTTAATGTGTATTCCATTTCCTGAACCTTAAGCTTGAATACCTGTTTGAGGAGATTTACGCTTGAGTGCGGATTCATTTTACAGAACACCGGCTGGAAATCGAGCGTCAGCGAAAACCATTCGAAAGAAAGTTCAAAGGAAGTCTAAACCATTCATTTTCTGTTAAGGCTAAGTTAAAGATGTTAAGTTTATTTTATCCCATTAGTTCTTAAATAAAATTTTTGGCGACTAGAATACTTGTTCTGGCGACCAAAAATGAAAACTTGGGGGCCAGTTGGCCCCAAGATTTTTTTCTGAAAGTCGAGCACTGCAGTGTCTGTGTTAATGGCATTTGACTGTATGTCCTTTATTTCATGATCACACTATCTGTAACACCAAGTAAACAGCCACAAATTTGAACTTAAAGTCTGCAATCCCTTAACGACGTGCAGTAGCATAAGGTGAAATTGATGGGGAGGTTTAAAATTAAATAACTTTGAGCAGACCAACCTGTTCTTCGTCTGATGAAAGCTCCTCATCATCTCCAAACAAGTCAGTGGATGACAGCTGAGTCTGAAGCTTCGGTTTTGCAACATCCTTTCATTAAAAATAAAAGTTACACTTTTTACAATACAGATAAGAAATCTCGACAACTTATCTGCCAATAAGCAGCTTGGCGTATCATTGATGACTGGCCAGGAGTAACAGTAGAATACTCGGCCACTCATAAGCTGGACCTAGAAATGTGGCTATGCGGCTATACAGCTACTTGGTTACATGGCAGCAGCTTCATGATTAAGAGGCTAACTAACTGGCAGGCGCATGAGGTATATCATTTGAGTGGCTAGGTATTCTGCAATTAATCAGACGACTGACAGCAGGGGGAAGTATGAACAACTGATGTTACCAGTTACATGTATGGTTCCTCATCTGTTGCATGTGTTGTCCACCACAATAAATGGTGTCTGGTGTGAATAAACAATGTAGTGTGTACCGTTAAACCATATGGTCGCACTGTTGTTCACCCCTGAACTTGTCAGTTCGTGTGACTGGAATGGTGTTTCAACCAGCCTGAAGTCTACCGTTGAGTACTTTAAGATTAATTTTGTATAGACCTGGACACTAATCGTTCTATCAAGTGACAAAAAATATACACCAGAAGGCAGCAGCCTCATTTCTTACTTCATTATCTTCCTCGTTATCATCATCCTCTCCTTCTTGAACCGAGTTTTTTCTTTCTTCTCTCTCTTCGCCGCTTTCCGCTTCTTCTTTGTCGGACTCAGAATCACGCGCACCGCCACCTTCACCCTCCTCTTCTCCTTCACTGGGTGAATCACCGAACAGCTCGTTCATTTGAGCATCCCGCTCTGATTTTTTAGGTGGTTTTGTAGCTTTCTCTTCCTCATCGCTATCCTCTAAATCGCTGCCAAACAAAAAGTCCTCCATCGACATCTTGACGACTGTTGTGGTCGTCGGGCGCAGGGAATAGGTTTGGTCAGCGTTGTTCTAGTTCAAAGCTATGACGTCGTGTAAGACAAATGTACCTTCATGTGCTTTTTCTGAATTCTAGCCTCACACGTACACTCAGCGTGACTCAGGCAAACGCCAGTAAAGAGAGTAAAAACTCCAAATTGTCCAAATCCGAAATTTCTGCATGTACCCAACGGAAATTAAAGTTGCTCCACTTTTCAGGATCTTCGAATTCCAGCTGGAATTTCTCCCTCCATATAGTCAATATATTAAAAAAGCCCCTCAATATCTTCTCAGGCATAAAAACCTATATTCAAAAATTATTCTTGTAAATACTCGCTTGTGTATTTATATGTGCAGTTAAGAGATTTAAACTCAGAAAATTGTCTGTAGCCGAGCGACACTAAACAAATGCTTGGTCTGCTGGATAGCTTAAAAGCGGGCGCAGTTTTCAAAGAGTAAATCTTTTAATTTATTTCCTTTCTTGATGACAGTCATGAAATTACAGCCAAAAAATATTCTTGCCTCAGTTTTTTCTTCGACAGACATTTTGAATTTTGGAAAAGTACTTGGAACAATTTTGAAACGAG
Source organism: Porites lutea (assembly GCF_958299795.1). Taxonomy (NCBI): domain Eukaryota; kingdom Metazoa; phylum Cnidaria; class Anthozoa; order Scleractinia; family Poritidae; genus Porites; species Porites lutea. The sequence goes on from NC_133203.1 coordinate 49,213,422, forward strand.
CGGGTCCGAGGGAGCGTAATACTCAGTTTTCGCGCGTAAATCAAAGAACACTTGGGGAAATGGTAAAGTCAAGACACCACAAGGCGCCAAGTAAGAGGCACTAATAGCAAGAGCTGAAATGGGATCAGCACTTTTATAAAACAACTCTGGCTGTTGAAAAAGTTTTGAAAAACTTTCTCGGTTTTAATCGGATTTCGTTTTCAGTGGAAGTGTTTCTTTGATTAGAGAGATTTTATTCAGCACGTAGGGTCTCATAGCAGGTGTCATAGCCAACTACTGCAATTTTATAGTTATCGTATGTCAGTATAAAGGTCCACGACTGAATTTAATAGACTTGCATCGAAGCCGACTAACTTTTTTGAGCGAGATATTTTAAGTCGCGAGAAGTCGTCCAGTTCCCTCCTGACAAGTGGCGCAATCAAAATGATCGAATGCAATGATCGAATCAACAAACTTTCAGATTCGTTTAAAAAAATGAGGCTATTTTAGTTGATGTGTTGAGTAGCATTCTTGACTCCCTATGTGTAAAATTCTCCCTAGTTTCCCCGCCCCCATGCAAAAATCCAACTTTATAGTGTTCTCTACCTAATTTTTTTTTACTCTTTTACATAATTTCTTCTTCATTTTATATCGACCCGATAGCACGTCCCTGCCTAATTTTTGGCCCCTCGATGAGACCAATTTTTTTAGACTAAAAGAATGACTATAATCAGAAACCCATAAGGGGTTGAAACGTGTAACTCGCGTTCAATGCTTGTGAATATTCATTTTGACCATATTTGGAAATCTTAGTGATGGATATCCATTTTCAGCAAAATGGCTGCTGCGCTATCACCATGCAGATGTTTTAAGACAAGAGTTCTGCATTTCAAGGTTAAAAATACACCGTTAAAAGACAAAAAATGGAAAGAGAAAGTTCAAAAGAATGCTCAGCTTTCTTTTTGTGGAGAAAGCGAAGCTTTTCATCAAGAAATTGTCCCTCGAGGAATTCAACCTTGTTTTCTTCACGGCGGAGCCCATGGTCTGTTTTGAAATGCAACCAAGTCAGCGAAGTTTTTGCTGAATTTTCAGGTACATTTTGCACTCTATGGCCAAGACAATTACGTTTTTGAAAGGGAATTTATGTATTTTTAAATGTTTCATAGACGTTTTATAAATTTTTCTCTTCGGCGCTAAAGAAAAATTACAAAATGTGCTCTGATTTGAGATGGATTTGGTGTTGAATTTTGCCATGTGCTTAGCCGATGTCACTTGCGTGAACAGATCCACGATCCAGATAGTGTTTTCCGAATTGCTTTAAAGGATTAACTTTTTGGACTTTGAATAAAGATTTTCAAGAAACGGCTTCTCTGTCTATTGTTTTGAGTTTGTTCAGTCATAAAATTAGCTCAAAACACGATCGCGACTACTACATCTAAGTTTAATTTAAGATGCTTCTCACATTCATTACAAGCATCACTTTTTGCGAAGATTTCAGGTTCAGGTTTTGGACATTTTCGATACGCAGCTAATGAATTTTATTCGAAAATATTTTTCACTGTTTATTCTAGACTTTTAACATAAACATTTTAAAAGCCTATTTGCCGTATAAGTTTACTGCATGTGTAGAGGGTCAACGAGGCATCGTTTTTTGAAGTGACAACTTCAAGAAGTTGTGAGGCCGTCAATGGGTTTCATAATGCTACGTTTGGCCCAGGTGGTAAGGCAATAATATCCTGCTCAGTGTTTCGGTAATATTCCTGATTTCAACCTTTGAAAGCTTTCTCGGCTTACGGGAGTTTTTCCCCCGTTTGTCGGCCATTTTTTTAAGCGGGCGCGGGAACCTGAAGGAAAATTACGTCACGTTGTTTACAAAGTTTGATTGGTCAGTTATCTCTTCTTCTCGTTCCAAATATGGTACTTTCGAAAATGAATAATCGCGAGCATTGGACAAAGCAAACATATGAGAGTTACATGTTTCAACCCCTTATGAGTTTCTGCTATAATATTATTTCTCTTAATGTATGACTCCGAACTTTTTATCAGAGATTCTAATGTTTATTTCTTTGCTTGTACCCCTAGTATCTAGACTCGGTTTGGCGGGGTTGGAATGTTGGTTCAGAAGAAACATCAAACCTTTTTTATTTCCTCAACTGCTTTTATTATCATATAATTAAACGTTACATTACATATCTTTAAGAGTGTTCTCCTCCTAATGTGTTTTTCTTGATGGTTTAACTTGGCTTAACAATCTCCATTTAACACTTGAATCTCTGGTTGAGGACATTAGCAAGAGAATTTTTCACAGCTTTTTGAAGATCCGGAAGCCAGTGTAAGTATTCTCCCTTGCACAGGACATCTTGCTGGAACTGCTACAGCTACGAGGACGATAGTAGCTGCTATACCGCATGATCCAGGTACTCGAGGTGTAGTAGGGATATTTGAGGCCCACTACGTCACCATATTGCACAGGTGTACCATCCACTGCGTATCTCGAGTAAAGCTGGAAGGTGGCGTAGTAATAGTAAAGCCACTTGTTCCCAGTCATTGAGCTGGTGAGCCTGTTGAAAAATAAAAGAAAAAAAGGATCCAAAGGTTGATGAATAAACATGTCATGAAATGAAACAACCGTTTACTTATTGGTGAAGCACAAGGCGATTTACTTACGATTGCATTCTGCAGTACCAGCTATACGATGATGTGCACCTCAGCCGGTAGCTGGAACCGTAGCCATAAGAGCTCAGTGATACCGTGTCTCCACTGTTGATGGGTTCTCCGGGCTTTTTTCCCATGGCTGTGATGTAGAACTTTGCATACGAGGCACAGGAAGACCATAAAGATGGCGTCATACTCCGACTACCAGAGCAAGAGGTCCAGTAGCAGGAACTAGTGGTGCAGTACATCAAGTACTGGTAGTAACTGCTGTGCGCTGATCGCAGCACAATAAGGTCCCCACTCTTAATAATTGGATATCTGTAGACTTGTAACAAGAAAACACATAAAATTAATTTCATGTTGTTGTAAGAAAAATGGCGAAAAGAAGAAATTAGGTGGCTTCGACCTGCTTTTTAAATGGGGCCTTTTGTTTTGTAATCTGTCATCATATATCTATCCTCCCATTTTACTTCAGATGTTTAATGTCCCATGATACTTTAGCAGATAACCGATTTTCAAGCATTTTTTCTTTCAAATCAAATGTCTCTTACCTTTTGATAAAGCGGTCCAGACATCTTCCACATTGCTCTGCATTGTAACATATACAGAACCACTCAATCTCAGTCTGCCGCTTGAAAGACTGACGGAAGCTGATGACTTAACGCCATCCGTCCAGATTAATGCCAGAAAAATATATAAGCCGAGAAACTTCATGCTCAAAAAGTGCTTTGTGATCGGTAGAACAGAATTGAAGTCGTTTAACGAAGACTGATTTTTTTAGGAGCTTATGTGGCTTTTACGAGATGTTTCTTACGCATTAAATGCGAAACAAGTTTAGGGATTCCAAGAACATGTTTCGAGAGAGGTACTTGACATGATTGAAAGCTAAACCAGACAATTAGCAAAATCATCATGGCTTTATAGATAGCTATTGATTAAGTTAGGAAGTCGACAAACAACAAATGAATAGGATGTCAGTTTGATGCAAATTTGTTACCCTATTTGTCGAATGTTTGCGTTGTTTTCAATACAAAACTTTCCCATCAAAAGTATAATGCTTAAGAGTACTGCTGAATTCATGGCCATTTTAAGACGAACTAAACTAACACATTATTAATAAATTTAGCATTGTTTTGGAGAAAATTTATTACCGATCTGATTCAGTTGATTGGTTCGACACGTCCTAAGTTCGAGGTCGGCTGACCCAACAGACGATCTTAACTTAATTTAGGTCGACCTAAATTACAGTTTGGTTCAGTTTGTCTCATGAAATGTTCGACATTTGGCTTAGGCCTAAACCCCAGCAATAGAGGACCATTGCATCATGCATGTAAGTTTTGGAGACCATGGTAAACTATGGGACATCCCGTACTAGGAGGAGCTGTATAAGGGCTCAAGGACTTAGCATACGTTTTAATAGTTTGTATCGCCCCCTATCACCAACTCTTGCACACCGTGAGAAGCATTGGTGAAATAACTGATTAAATCTATCACCTAAATTTACGTAACCTGCTCTCCTTGACATACAGCCCGCGGTTTAAAGTGCTGAAAGCTAAATGAATCAGGTCAATTTTCATTGATCTGCGATTACAGCGGAAGACTGAGTCATACTAAATGACGGCAAATCACTTGAGGGAGACGTTGCTTTAAAATGCGAATCTCGCAGTTTCAGAACGTTCTTTGAAAAAAAGGCGAGGCCATCGTCGATCACTAAAGAAGAGGCATCATTACTTATAACGGGACGGAAACTTGTGGGAGAAGGGGCGAAGTACGAAAAAAATATTCGCGCAAAGGAAAATTAAATGAAAAAAGTCGTGCCCGCCAAATGACCCAAAAAATATTAATGCGCCTGAAAAGAATCATACAAGGAAAATGATAACGAAAAAAAATTTCATGCAACTCGAAAGTTCTCCAACCCCCATAACTTTTCTGATGGTCCGAGTCCCTAATGTTAGAACGTAGTACTATAGTAGGGTGCAGGCAAAACGTTTTGGTTTAATCTTTCTGCCTTAGTCTCTCCTAGCAGTGCCTTCTTAGAATGCTCAATGAGCCGCTCGGGATGATCAGGGAAAATTATGCAAAGGGAATGTGAATACTGAAAAAAAAAGGAACAACAAGAAGATGAAATAAAACAGCAGTTGTGATCTTTATAGTAGGGTTACGAAATAGACTAGGGATCATGACCGAAACTACACGGATCGGTTTGTCTTCTCAAATGTGCGAAATCAGTGAAGTACCATTACACGTGCAGGCCTCATTCCTCAACTTCTTTATTAAGTTGCAAAAACTGAGAAAAATACAGGTATCCCTTAAGACTATTAAAGACATTTCACCTAAGCTCCGTTAGTCAAAAAACTAATCCGTTTATGTTCAAATTTATGTTGAGGAATTCATGCTGACTCTTCTGTCACGTTACGACTTCATCTTAAAGATTTTGAAGCCTGTGAAAGTGTCCTCTTTTGCGCAAGAGGTTTTGTCATTTCTGCTACAGCTACGCGGATAAAGGAATTTGCCGCTTCTGGTCAGCCATGCTTTGCTGGAACTGAATAAGTACTTGAGTCCCACCACATCGCCATACTGCACTGGGTTTAAATCCTCTGTGTCTCTAGAAAATATCTGAAAAGTCGCGAACTGGTAGATCAACCAGTTGTTTCCTGTCATTTCGCGGTTGAATCTAGAAAAAATAGCATAAAGTGGGAGTTGAAGAGATCAACGCTGGGATTAAAAATATAGCGCCTATGTCTTAACCATTTGCAATGCCGCGTTATCTCTTAATTTCTTACTTCGGTGTAAAAACTAACTCATAAAGCAAAAATATGCAAGGCAAAAATCAAAACAGCTTGAGTTCCTCGTCTTCTGTTGCTTCAGTATGATCTCGCAAAAGGCAATTCCAAATTCAAGCAGCTTTACTACTTACTTATCTAAGTGACACTTTACTTTGGAAGATCTACTGCAAGTCAGCTTGTAGTGAGGACCGAACTTAGTAGAGAACAGAGACACTGTGTCCCCACTGTTGATAGGTTTTCCTTTCATTTTTCCTTGGCCAATTATGATGAATTTTGCGTAATTCAAGCAGGTCGAGGAATCTTTTGCTTTATAAGAACATGGCTTCCATTTGCAAGCAGTCTTCGTGCAATGTAATGACTTCTCAGTGTCCTTCCTGAGGGCTGGATGCAAAATGATGGTGTCGCCGCTGTTAACGATGGTAGCTCTGTCACTGTGGGCTTAAAAAAAGACACAAAAATTATATTAATTGAGCTAGTTTGTGAAAAAGAGTGTTCCAATCTTGGAGAGACGAGTTAAGTTGAAAAAGCTCGCGCGCCGCTTTAGTTAGGGTCAAGCCGAGAGCATGTTAACCGTAATTTAAAAAAAATAAAAAGTAAATAATTCAGGAAGAACAAATAAGAATAACAAGATTTAGAAGCCTCAAATCCAAAACAAAAACAAAGTATAAAAAATCCAGTTTAGAGGTAAAAATTAGAGGTTACGTTCGCTGTTGATTTTGCATCTTACCGCTTGGTTTGTTGTTCAAAGATTTAGCCGCCTCTAAGTAGGAGACAAAAATTAATCCAAAGAAAATTACCAAACTGACCAACTTCATTTTGAAGGCTTAATAATAAAACTGTTTTATGGAATCAACGGTCTTAACCCAGATAAAAATGATGTGGTTGTAGGATAGTTTTTCATAATCAGCATTGTTCGATTGAGCAGAACATGTACGTAAACGCGTTAAAGGAGTTGATTAATTCGACATTAATGGACAGTGCAGTGTAAATATTTTCTATAGAAATATTTACACTGAACGTTCAAACAGAAACCACATAGTATTAGAAATTCAAATAGAGCAAAATGTTTGCGGAATCGCTTTCACTTTATGAATAAACATACCGTACAATATGTTCACGACATCATGTTTTCGAGGACGATTATCGCAACTGCAAATACCTATTAAAAAAATTCTGAATTAATGTTAATATGGCAAATTTTATAGTAAATAAATGTCCTTACCCCTTGCCCTTTTCCTTTAGCACTCGGTTATCTTATAAGGCTCTTGAGAAAACAGTGCCAAATTAAAGAAGATATTAAGAATAAGAATAAAAAAAATTGTAAGCGAATTCATCTACATGGGAAAAACACATTGATTGACTTGTTAAAATACAAATCTATAGGTGCGGTTACACGGGACCTTTTACCGTCCCTTTTACTGCGGGAAATTGGCGTGGTTCGTGCGACTTTTCCAAGATAAATTTACTAATGGTAAATATCCATGGTTACGTCAAAAAGAAGAAAGAAATCGCCCATGAGATTTACGGTGAAATAACTGGGGTTTTTCAATACCCAAGGCAAGCCGCGGAGAGCCAATCATGCAGGTTTCTTCATTTGGCACCAACATGAAACCGCAAAAAAACATTGCTTTTTTAATGGGTTTCTTTCTCGCTGTTGGGAGAAAAAATCGATGTTGACACGACAGTTCCTGCTGTGTAACCGAACAGTGGGATGCAGCTGAACTGTAAAATGAAATCTAAGGTAAAGATTAAAAAAATGATATTTACCTTCGTTCACTCAGGACCGAAACATAAACCACGTGTTCACTCCTGAACTTCTCATTTCGTCTAACTGAACTGTTACATCCGGCCTGGTCTTATTTGTATCAACAGTTGGACAGTTCTATCAAGTAGCAAAAAGTATACACCAGAATCAGGACCAGAATGCAGCAGCCTCATTTCTTATATCATTATCTTCCTCGATATCATTTTGTTCTCCTTCTTGACCGGAGTTTTTCTTTTTTCTTTCTGTTTCTTCTTTGTCCGACCAGGTCCGACTCAGAATCACCCGCACCGAGAACTTCAACCTCCTCTTCAAGAGTGCTTAGAAAACGGGGAAAGATGGAAGCGAAAAAGGGAGAGAGCTCCCTCCTCCCCTCTCCCCTATTTAAAATCTCCTCTCCCCTGGCCCCTTAGGTTGAGGCTCGCTCTCCCTCGGATGGCCTCGTTTTGAAACTGAAAGGCACGTGTGCGTGAGCCCTAAGGAAACGTAAAAATGGCGGCCGAAGCGAGTACAGATGCGTTCAAAACTGAGACAGATGTCGTTATTCCCGGACTGGGAGACTTGCCTGTTTCTGGAAACCAAACTTTAAAACGAGATCAACCTTCAGGAGATGAAAGTGTTAGTTCAGGAGCTGTAGAACATGGCGATGAAGTCATGAAAGAAGAGCCAGATTCGGGGACGCCGCCACCGAAAAAGAAACGGCGACCGAATAGAAGAAGAGGTAGTAATCTAAGTGGCCTCGTCCAGAGAGGGCCTAAAAATGCCTTAATGCAACTTAACGAGATACGACCTGGTTTGAATTATGAAGTCACTTCACAAGAAGGTCCCACACATTGTCCTACGTTTGTAGTGACGGTTGTTGTAGATGGCCACACATTCGAAGGAAAGGGCTCCTCGAAACAGAAAGCGAAACACAATGCTGCTGAAAGTGCTTTGGGTTCTTTTATTACTCAGATGCGTACGCCAGCTAAGCAACTGCGTGCAGAAAGCCAGGAGCAAGCTGGTCTTGCGTCTGTTTCCGATTTTACCTCGGATAACACTGGAACGCTCATGAAAACCTTTGGAAATGGCGACCAGCCCATGCCAGAGAGCGAAACTGAGCGTCCAGCAGCTGATGTATCTATGCCATCAATCAGAACCAAAGCTCCCCAGATGCAAACTGATACAGGGAAACATCCAGTAATGCTGTTGAACGAATTTCATCCTGGCACCCAGTATGAATTCCTTGGGGAGGAGGGCGATCAAAATGCCAAACAGTTCAAGTTTAAAGTCACTGTTGATGGACAGGAATTTATTGGCATGGGTGGAAGTAAAAAGAAAGGCAAAGCGAACGTTGCTTCCAAAGCTCTCTTTGCATTGCACAGCATCCGCACATTTTACACCTTCACTGGACAATCCGAAGCTAGATATCAACCAACATACTTGGGACCTCCACCCTCCGCACAATTAGATCCACTAGCTGCAGATCTAATTGCCGAGGCTGTGTTAACAAAGTTTCAGAGTCTACAGTCAGCAGCCGGACAGGAGCCAATTCGGCGAAAAGTTTTGGCTGGCGTTGTAATGACAAGCCGGGGAGACAGTTCGCAAAAATTTGAAGTGATAAGTCTAGGTACAGGGACCAAGTTTATAAGTGGAGAGTACATAAGCGATCAAGGACTAGCTTTGAATGATTGCCATGGAGAAATCATTGCAAGAAGATCGTTTCTGCGCTTCTTGTTCTCTCAGTTGGAACTATGTGCTGAAGGATATGAGGAAGAGTCCATTTTTGAGAAAAAAGAAAGTGGTTTGTATGGCTTAAGAGATTATGTTGAATTCCACTTGTATATCAACACCTCACCATGTGGTGATGCACGTATCTTTTCTCCGCACGAGCAAGTTTCCGGTGAAGGTGATAAACATCCAGGAAGGAAAAAGAGAGGCCTTCTTCGGGTGAAGCTGGAAAATGGTGAAGGTTTGTTAACTTCTTTATGCTGTGTTAAATTTTGACATAACATTTAGAGACAGCTACAACTTGGGATAAAGCTGCAGAGACGGTTCAGTCTGTTTTTTAACCTTTACGCTATAGTACCCTTTCCTCTAAACAGTGAAAAATAAGCCAACCCATATTCAATGATGTTTTTAATTCTTGTGTTTCTGTAAACAACATTGGATAAGGGGGAAGGGGCTGAGGGAAAGCACTTGTTTATTTGGCGAGAGTTTCTATTTTTGCAAGGATGACAGGAAAAAAAATAGGCATTGTGTCTCATTGACACATTTTGTCCGAGGCTGTAGCTATTATTTTCCACGACTCTTGGCAACAAGGTGAAATACTCTCACTTTCCAAAAATACTGCACAATGCTAAATGATTATGAAACTACAATAAGGGTAAAAGTCTCTTGGGCTTTAGTATCAACACCACAAACCAAATTTGAACGAAAATTTATTGCAACCAACAAGCTTGGTACTTGAAATCAGTTAAATGTGTGGTACAAACAGTGTGGATACAAACAGCGTGGATACAAACTGAGTGGGTTGAAACTGAAACGATAAAAGAGCAAAAACTTACAAGTTGCAACCAAGGAAAATTAGAATAAGGAAATAACGAAGACTGCAAAAAGCGATGACTGTAAAATACACTGACATTGTTTCGACCCTGCTGTGAAGAAGACTGCAAATAATGCAAAGAGACTTGTAAGAAACTAAACAGAACTACGGTTAGTATGGACCAAAAAGAACTGAACAAACTGTACTGCAGAACTACATGTAAATTACGGTAGAATATGTGGAACATACAGAAAAGCAAACTAAAGAAGCTGACAAAAAAAGATGTTAATGAAGATGAAAGTTGTAAAGAGAGGCTAACTAGGGGTTGAAAAATAACACAAGAACTAAACACCAAAACTTGCTTAAAGATACTAAATAAAGAGTGACAAACTATAAGCTTAATTAAAGTACGCAATTAAAGCAAAAACGAATCATAAAAAAATTGTTACACTTGGATCTTACGTGCTTGATGGGATGAACTCCTTGTACTCCTTGATATACACATTGCAGAAATATATTGTAAATGTTGCGATATTCAATTTTGTTTTGTAACAATCCAGAGTCAAATTTTTAGCTGAACTACGGAACTACTCTTCATTCTGTTTGTTTTAGCCATAGAAACTAAGAAAATACACAGCTGTTTCTGCTCTCTAGATCTCATGAACTTCAATGACCGTCTCATTTCAACTGCAGTAAATGAAACAAACTAAATGGTTTTGCTTTTATAGCCGTCTGTAAAAAGTCACGGCACACAGATTACACAATACCACTGTGTATCAAAATATCGGCCTTGATCAGATCCTATGTATATGTTGTGGTTCAATATTATTTTATCCTTGGTTTAAAATGTATTTTTCATTTATTTCAAACTACCATACCCCAAAACAAAGAAAAATAAATTTAACCAAGAACAAATTGAACCGCAACATATACATCCAATATTTTGTAATAACTATTATTTTGTCATGAATTGGTTTCAATATCCATGTAAAATGCACAATTTTGAAGACATTTTCAAGAGAACTAAAACTCAATATAAGAGAAACAAAAGACTTACACAACTTTGTGGGGGATAGACTACAGACCAAAAAAAATTAAAAATATATAACTGTTGTAGCCAAAATGCTTGATTGCAGAGTAGGGCCAGGTTGTTCAAAGCTGGGTTAAGATACCCAGGGTTAGTGTAAGATTTGAATTCAGATTTGAAAGCTTAAAAAGCAGTTCAGTTTTAATTCTTTTTGTCTACAAGTCGATGATTAGAAGCTCTAAAAATAACAGAGAAAATTATCCAAGAAAATGCTTTTGAACACAGGAAAAAGAAACCTGGGTTTAATTTAACCCCGGGTTAAGCGCTAATCGGCCTTCAAACAACTGGGCCCAGGAGTTTGTAGGTCAATTCCTAGACTCAGTCCATTACTCAGGGGCTTAACTGAGAAATGATCTTCTGCCTTGGCCCTACAAACGGCTAGACCTTTGCAAGGCTCAGATGACCACATAAAATGGCAGTTCCGTCTCCAGTAGGAGATGTAAAAACCAAGTCCTCATATTGTGCTAAGTACATTGACAATCAAATAAGGATCATTTTTCTCCCACTAAAACCTGCTGCAGAATACAGTCAGCTCTTGCCTTGCGGACACCCCACTATATAATACGGACAGCCGCTACATCCACCACAAAAATAAAACGGATGATTGACTGAAATAAACTCTCCCTATTACAGGCTCTTGCTAATGAGGACACTAACTCAGGGTTCCTGTGGTGTCCGCTATAAAGGGAGGTGACTGTACTGTAGGAGGAGCTTCCCATGATGAAATTCAAACTCAGGGTGATTGGACGACGTACTTACGTACATACACAACCTTTATTTTACTCTGAAATTTTAGAGGAACTTACAGGAGCTAATATCTTTGAGGAAAAATACATAAAATACATTTCATAACATATGCAAAGATTTTTGTAATTCTTTTTGAAGACATGAATTCAGGGCTGTCAGTAAGAGGCAGGGGCCAGGGACTTCCCCCGGCTGCCATGAATGTGTCCCCCGGATACTTTCATAGCAAAATAGAAGAAAAGTTTCCCAGCTGTTTTATTCCCCGCCTACTTGTTGCATTTACCCGGCAACTTGAAATCTTAGTGACATCCCTGTGAATTAGAACAACATTTCACAACATGTTTGCAGTTGTTATTTTCAATCACCAAGAGTTTCTTCTTAGTTTTCTTTTTTCTTTTTCTGACAGGTACAATTCCAGCCTTCAATGGAGGCACAACCATTCAGACATGGGATGGTGTCCTTCAGGGAGAACGTCTGCGGACTATGTCTTGTTCAGACAAACTGTGTCGATGGAATGTCATCGGAGTGCAAGGATCCCTCCTTAGTCACTTCCTGGAGCCAGTGTATCTTCAGTCAATTGTTCTCGGCAGCTTGTATCACTACGAACACATGTCTAGAGCAATGTATCAGAGGCTTGGTGATCTGGAGGGACTACCACCACTTTTCAAACAGAGCCGCCCTTTGATGAATGGTACTACAGCCCCAGAAGCGAGGATAACGATCAAATCTCCAAATACCAGTGTAAATTGGAGTGAAGGTGATGAAGGTTTTGAATTGGTCAATGCCATAAGAGGAAAGGTAGGTGAGGTTCCAGTAGCCTCACGACTTTGCAAACAGAATCTGTTTAAACGGTTTATATCTCTCTGGAGGAAGCTCAAGCCTGCAGAACAGGTACCGCTCTCATACCATGATGCAAAAGAAGGAGCGGTGGACTATCAATCAGCAAAAATGATTGTGATGAAAGGATTCCATGGCCAAGGTCTTGGTTCATGGATCAGAAAACCTGTGGAACAAGACATGTTTGAACTGTCAGATGCAGCTCAGTGATTAAACAGGAAAACACTTTTCTTTTTGGTAACATAATTTAGAAAGACAGTATGTAATGTAGAGTATCATGCATGAAACCTTTTTTAACACAATAATGTCTATGTTAGACAGCCGTTATGTTAAAACTTTGTCAAACCAAAAAAAGTAAAGAGCAGACCATTCCTTTTGTTGAGCTACCACCAAGTTGGATAATGTTAGGCTTGTAGCTACATTGCCAAAAAAAAGAAACTGTAAATTTTTTCAAGTTTTTAAATTTTACCTGGGTTATTTTTTAGAATTCACAATTTTCACTGTGTCGATAATGCACCTTGTTTACCCCCAAAACAGTACATAACTATTGTTTCCAATTCCTCCAGGGTATCACAGTCATTACAAAGAAATTGGAGACAGTGGTTATGCAAAATTTTGGGGGGTAAACAAGGTGCATTATGGTCTATGTAAAAATGGTAAACAGTGTCGTTAAATTTTTGCTGTTGTTTTTTGTTTCATGCTTAAAGTAGCCAAAGTGGAATCAAACAAACCCGCACAAGACTTACTAATGGAAAGGTTGTGCTGTAAGAAAGATTTTTATCAGAGTTACCTGAAAACCTCTGCAAGGCACCGTGCATCTTATTTTATACAAAACTGAGATTTGTTAGATTTCTTGAACGTCACCAGTGGGTGCAGCTAGAGTGCATCCCTGCCTGTATAAACTATTACTCAAATTAATGTAAATTTGCCTTTTGCTCATGCTAGACTTTGTTCTCTCTTAATTATGGTACTTCTGTACATGAGAAGTTATCTAGTTCAAGATATCTTATTTATCATAAGACAAACCAATGCACAGACATTGAAGTTGTTTGGTGTGTGCCAGAGCAATAGCTTTCTAGTAGTCAAGTCCTGTAGCAGTCCCTTAGTATTGTTGCATATTAAGAAAAGCATATTGAGTAGGCAAAAAATGAAACTATTCCTGCTGTTCCATCTACATTGTCTCTAAACCTGCCTTTGCTGCACTAGCTTGGCATTTAACCGACTGAATAGAAACTACTAGCAGACTACAACCTTCCTTCGCTCTTTCACTCCCAAAAGGTACCGAGTCAAAATTGAGGAAAAAATCGAGTTTTTGTTTTCAGTGCTGACAAACAAAGCATACCATGTAAAAGTGCTTGTGGAGAGGTTTGATTTAAATAGTAACATCATGGGATTCGGTTGACAGGCTAAAAAGACAGAACTTCTTACTAAATAAACAGTTCCACAGGAAAGTACTCGAACTAGCTTTCATTTAAATGGTCAAACAATAAGATTTCATGCACAAACTTGGAAGTTAGAACAGCCTTGTGCAACATAGTAAGCAGCTCTACGGGAAAGTTCTGCTCGGTAGCTTTCATTTGAATGGTCACACTTCAGGATTTCAACCAAAGACTCAAAAATTAGAACTACCTCGTACAGCATAATAAACAGTACCACAGGAAAGTACAGCTCAGTAGCTTTCATTTCAGTGGTCACATGTAAGAATTTTGGGACTGTGTTTAATATCTCTACCATTGACTTTTGAGTGTGGAAGGGTTAACCCAGCTCAAAACATTTTGACCCAAGAAACAATCATTAAGGAAATTTCTTCTACCACTGTTCTTAAAAGTTATAAGAAGACAAAAACACTTCCTTGCGTTAGTGCCCACGTCCCCAATAATAGCGATATTTCGTTTTACGTCACCTATTGTTATTATTGTGCCAAACAAAGGATCATTGGCTATTGAAACAAAAGTTTCTCTTGTCTCGGTGATTGGCACGTGTGATCGAATAACAAAAAATGATGTTTACAAACAAATATTGCAAAATTCTGGGAGTGGGGGCTATTCTTAGGAATCTTTGACGGTAGTTGTTACCTTTTACCTCTAAATACCGTTGTAAATACCTTCTTTTTGTTGTACTCTCAGGGGCGGATCCAGGCTTTTTTTTAGGAGAGGGTGCACTCGTCTCTTGCTCTACTTCAACACCAATAAACCACATAGATTTTATTTGTTTTTGCACAATGCCAGTTGTATTAGAAAACCGCAGGTCATCTCAGCGGGGGGTGGGGCGCACCCCCTGCACCCTCCCCCTAGATCCGCCCCTGACTCTAGAGTTATTTTTTTTGTGCAGTAATGTTAATTTATCTTCACCCAAGATTCCAAATTCATTGAAGCCTATGATACTTCCGTCTACAGTGTAAGGCAAAGGTGCTGGAGTTTTTAAGACTTAGTGCTTAAGGAAACTTTGCAAACACTATTTGCTGAAAGATAATAGTGTGTATTTAAACTCGTACAAGTTTTTTTCTGTATCTTTAACGTAGTAAGCCTTAAAACGGCTGTATGTGCTACAGTAAAAATCCGCAAGTACTAAAATAGAGCCTGTTATTTTTGAGGGACCTGATAGACTAAAATTTGCCAGTTAGGCCCTCTCTATACAAGAAGCTATTTAGCCTAAAATTTGAAGCAGGTTCTTACTTTCTAAATTCTCTAAAATATTTTGTACACTGTGGCAAATAAGATACGTCAACATTCAGGAACCTCTTCAGAGACAGGTGATAAGCTGAAGACGGCTAAATAGTCTTAGCTACAAAGTATTTTTTTTCTCCAGAAAATAAGACCCTATTTAGTCTATTTAAGAACGTAAATTTGTGCTAATGACCATTTATAAGAACCTCTTCAGGATAAATTGGGAAAAATCAGGTTCTTTATACTCGCGGATTTTAACTGTACGCCTTGCAAAGAGTAGCGTATGGATTAGGAAATCATAGTTTGAAGTTTAGAAATATCTGCCGTTTCCCATGAATTTCTTTTAGTTGTATAGGAACCCTAGCTGGTTTGAGTTGCCCGGCCTGTATTCTGTAGTTATGCCGCTTAGTTATAAATATTTATTGTATATTTCTGGTTGTTTGTATGCGTTATGAAGATATCGACGAGATAAATGTTCCAAAACAAGTGTTGTGTTTAAGTCTTTGATGTTTACTACATTAATGGCGCTACTTTTAATCAAAGGGTGCCTATGGCTAATGGCTCAGTCAATTCCAAGCGTGCCCATCCCCTGGTCATTTGTCATTTTGTTTTGGAAAAGTTGCAAATGCCCCACGGTGAGGCTTAAAAATAGGGTGCAAATTCGTCACCCCGCGACAACACCAAAATTGTGTTTTCAAGTAAATAAGCTGCAAATATCATATTTATGGGAAATCTCTCAAACGCGTAATGTGCCCTACGCAGATCTCCCCTAGCTGCTAGTTACATTTATTGCAAAAAAGATCACATCAATGACAGAATTATAAACTAAAAGTTAAATAACTTTCTTATTTATTGCAGAGTGGAAAGGGGGGGGGGGGGGGGGAGGGGTGATGGGGACGCGATTGACTGAGCCACAACAAGTGGACTAATTATTTTGGAAATGAAAAAGCTGGCTAAGTCTCTTAAAAAGTAAAGATATCTAAAAAAAAAAAAAAAGAAAACAAAACACAACGACTCAAAAATGAAACAACGGTTTCTTCTGTTGGGAGTCGAAGAAGGTAAGGCCAACGCGTTATCTATTGCGCCACGACAACTGATGTTACACATCCACGTTACACGTATCCTGGGAACCAGAGGTTTTTTCTCGCGTGCGACGGGGAACTTCCTTTCGTCGGCCACAGGTCGACACGTGTTCCGCCGTAGGCCGAAAACACGAGCGGCGAAGCACGTGAAAAGCCTCTGGCACCCAGGGTACGTTACACGTTAATTAAATAACAATTACTCACCGAAGTGGAGGTGGCTAGTGGTGGACATTTATCGGTAACGCAGGTTCTGGGGACGAGATTGTGGTTTACTGGGATTGACCCGGGCCTTATAATATATAAATAAAGTGGAAGCTCCTGGATAATGGGCCTTTGACTGCATACCAAGCTTTCCGGTGCGAAAGACGGACGAGCGAGAGTTGGGCCAAGAGCTGAAAAACTTTATGCGCCTTTGAAATTCAATTTGGGCACTAAGTATTTTTTAACTCACTATTTTTGGGAAAAAAGAAAACATATTAACATACATTTTGTGCAGCCCTGCACGTGGTTCAGCCTCGTAGTAAATAAGTCTCGCTGACTTTAATAAAAAAGAAAGAAAAAAAACCCTCATGTCTATGGTGGGACAAGCCTTTCTTTCTTCACTGCGGACTGGCCTAAATCGATCAGGAAACAACAGTCTCTTTAAAATGATTTGGCCAAGATTTACTGTTCGGCACTTTTTTGTTTAAGGTTTTACTCCTTCGAACAACGAGTACAGTTGTACCAATAATTGCTAACTTAATCTCAAAACCTTTATAAAAAAAATTGGAAAATGGGCTTAATTTTCCAGAAAAAAGGTAGAATTCGATATTTCTACCCTTTTCAAATTTTCAGACACGGTGTAATCCCAAAACCGCCTTTGCATTTAAGTTTTATTCTCATCACAGACAATTCAAACAACTTGAGAAAAGTTAATGTTTTATTTTGCCCTGGTGATTTGTTGATACAATCAGTAATTTCGTCAAAAAATATTCTATCATAACTAACACGAGTACAATATGAGACAAATAGACAAATATAGACAAGTGTAAATGTTAGAAAATCTCACAGAAAGGAAAAGTTCCAGTGAAATGCAAACGACAAAAATTTTTAACACAGTAGTGAGTGATCATAAAAAATAAAATCGGTGTTTTACATTAAAGGATTGGAAAAAGGACACAGAAAAAAACCGTACGTACTTAAATACTTTCACTCTTCAGTGACTCTTTTCATACAAAAATGTACAGTGTTTGCTATTCTAAAATTAGATAGGACTTTCCAGTTCGAGGAAAAACGTCTTAATAAAATGCAATACTCTCACGAACCTATGAATTTACAGTGAATTGAACAGACCGACCATTCAGTGAATAAATAACATTTTTTAAAATAATTTTGAACGTTTGAATGCTGTACATTACCCGATGGATTGATAATTAATGTTGTGAGTTACTGAATGAGTTATTAAATTTCATCGTGTAAGATACTTCTCTCCGTTCACTGCTTCTATTATAAGACCGCAATAATGTAATTTGTTCGTTCTTCAAATTCACCGAAAATTGAAAAGATCTGTTTCAGCCCCTCCAGGAGCCATTTGAACCAAAACAGCCCCATCAAAAGCCTATTCCAGCCCAAGCTGTGTCTCATTTCCACCCATGGGTCTAAATCAGTCCTAGGTAATTGGACTGTATTGGCCCTGACTAAGGGAGCCACATTGGACCCCGAAAATAGGACTGTGTTTTACTCACCGAACCGGGCCCCATTTTAAGGGCTAAAATCTTTTCTTTTTTTAAGGGCTAAGATCTTTTCGATTACAGTTAACTGTTTCCTCATTTGATTTCAACAAGACTATGGCAAAACAAGAAAACATAGTCATGGGAAGTAGTTTAGCCGCGCGAGAAACAAATGTCACGCATGCAAATCATTGCTTCCCTGTCGTAATGAAATACTTTTAGTTCCGGTCAAAATAACATTTGTTCTTCCAAGACCACAGTTTGCGTCCGCGACGTATGTTTTCTATTTTATGCAAAGAGGTAGCAAAGTGTTAGTTTGCTTCGTAAGGCCCTTAAAACCACGTATTGGTTCGGTAGCCTTTTTTTCTTGCATAAAAAGTACGGTTTCAATAAAGAGGCGGCTACTTATGAACTTCTTGTATTTTCAGAGAACTATGGTTAAAATGCAGCATTTCTCATCTTTGCTACTTTCTCTAAAATGGACACGTGACTTGCAAAGAGCGGAATGTTACCGCTGACTCTCTGCCAGCGTACTGCAGCCGCATCATCTCCTGCCTGTGGACCAAAAAAAAAAAACAAAACAAAGAAATAGAATTTTGTCACAATTTTTTAAGTCTATGAGAAAGACGTTTTCTTCACAAACTATATAACCAGACGTGTATGTCTACAGACACGCTACGCGACACTTCACAAGAGAACAGTCTGAATAGGTTACTCACTTGCAATTTAAATTCACTGAACACTTCTCCTGTATCATCATGAAAATTCACTGCCACTGTCTCCATCCAAGCGTTATCTGTGTTTCGCGGATCGTCTACGTAACCTTTGTAAACCTGCAAAAGCATCATGATGCCTATCATGCAGCGTTATGTTGTGCATGCAAGGGAATTTTCGATTTGGGATATCACCTTTCGTTTGTCTTCCCCGGGTGGGAGGTACTCAACAGAGTTTTATACGAAAAGGCTCCGCCCCGAGGTCCAACCTTTTACTCTTTTATATACCATTTTTGGCAGAAAAGGTACTCCTTTCGCATACATTCTATTGACAAATGGTACCCCTTTCATATACTTAGTTTAAAACTTTCCATCCCTTTATACTGCCGTAAATTCGTTGTCTTTTAAACATGAATAAATCACAAAACCAGAACATTTTCTCGACTTTTTCACAGCTACAAAATGCATCTGTTAGCTCTTTTGGACCTTTTTCCAACCGCAATGACAGATTTCCCCACCCTTTCTTATACCTGAACAAGTGAAACCTCTACCCTTTCATATACCCGAAGCCTGAAAAAGGTACCCCTTCGTGCGGAGCCTCCCCATATATGCCATTATAGGGAGTACAGTAAACAACCGCTAATAACAACCTACCTTTTCCGAAGTCTGGTAAAACAGGTTCTTGTATTTTGGGGTACTTATTGGCAATTCAGGTTCTTATTTTTTATGAAGGAGATAATAGATTATTGACTACCAGAAAATAAATAAACTTTTTATTTATTCACAATTGCATTATCATAACCCCAACAAAACTGACTGACACATTTATATACAGTTTAGCACAGTATGTTCTTGTTACATTTAAATTTACAACTCAAAGTTACACTCCTTTGCTAAATTGTTTACAGATCATAATTTAACTGTAACTCACATATAAGAACCTGCTTGATCTTGCTGGACTAAACAGGTTCTTGTATTTTTTGGGATATTAAAGTGGCAAATTTCTGCCCGGAGGTTCTTAATCCACAGGTTCTTATTAGCGGGTGTTTACTGTAACTCCCGGGTTTGTTTGTAATACTTTATTCAACACTGCTTACAGGCCCATTTTTGCAATCATTTGTGTGGTTGGTTCACATTTAAAACCTGATCGTGGGCGTGGAAGTATGCTATTACTTTTATGACTTTATCTCGAGTATCATTTGAGCAACAACTTACCTCAACTCCTTCTTTGAAAAGTCTTTCGACCAATATACTAATCTTCTCTCTTTCCTCATCAGTAACACTAAGTTTTGCCATCGCTTCCTCCCCAAACTCGGCCTTTAAGGCTTGGGTCACAACTTGGCCTGGTTCAACCATGCCCTGAACAATAAACAAATAAACACACACAAACTTATGCTTTTCACAGCCTCGCTAACAAGCTTACGCAAAGTTTGGAGCTAAAGAAACTAGTTTCCAGGCCCAAAAGCGTTTTCCGCTTTTACCTACAAAAAGAAACTCCCTTTTCCCTTTTAATTCTTACAGTGCGACTACTGTAACCGGGGCCACGTAGACAAAGTTGACCAATCGGATTACAGGAAAATAACAATACATTCCAAGAAAGTTGGTTGTGGGCCAATCAGCAGCTTGTAAAAAAAAACAATAAGTTACTCGAAGCACAAAATTTAAATATTGATAGCCAACGTTTTTCAAGAAAGCAAAATGTTTCACCAGACAATGTTTTTCTATTAGAAACTTCACATATACACACAGGAGACATATTTGTTTGACACAAGCTGTTTGTTTGGCCTTTTGCAAGTAATTTCTTCGCTGCCATTGCCAAAATTGCAATAACATGCGACCTCAAGTCAAAATTATAACTAACGTTTACACTTTTCGCCTCCGTCACACATCCTAACGGATCTCTCAGGAATCACGGGCTTTCCTCAGCGGGTTCAAAAGGTCACGTCTGTAGGTTGTTATTGTTTGATTTCGATCCATGTTGTTTATTTCGTTTTGCGGTAATTATAATTGACAACTAACTTCTCGGAATGTATTGTAATTTTCCTGTAATCCGATTGGTCAACTTTGTCTAGGATGCCCCGGTTATAGTAGTCGCACTGTAAAATAATTGCAGAACAGAGATTAACAAACAAAAGAACTTGAGCGTCTCGGGTCACTCAACCTTGACTTATGTGATCGCCATGCACACGCCTGAGGTTTTTTTAGAAAGTTGAAAAATGTTTTCTACAACGTATTGAGTGGCTATTTCGTAAGCTGACAGAACAGTCGCTTAAGAAAGCGTCATTGCTGTGTCGAATTGCATTGTGGGATTGTTTTAGGGATGTTGTGGCTTCTTTCATTGGATATTAGGGAGTTTACGCAACGACGATGGCGACAGCTACGAAAACGTCACTTAAAAAGTGAATTTGCGCTGCTTCAAACTTTATCGCACTTATTCCATCTCGTTTAATTCGTCAAATGTTGGCTAATTTTGTTGGAGTTGAATTCTAAAGGATTGTATCAAAGTTCAGGAAAAGAAAGAGAAAGTTGTTGAATTTTGTTCCCGTCCTCGAAAAAACGTAAAATTAGACAGTTTCACGTTGTAGTCGTGTCTAAACCTATTGATTTTTTGCCGTTCTCGTTGCCGTCACCGTCGTCGTTGTGTAAACTCCCTATTACCTGCTTGCGGAGGAAACTGGATCAAAATTCGTCCCACGATGCAGTTTGACACAACATCGACCCTGTCAAGTTATCACGTGACCTATAATGCATCTGCAGAGCCACTGCAGTGCGTTAAAAAGGTCGTAGTTTTTAAAATGATATTCTCTGGGTTCTTCAACTCCAAATGAAGTCATGGATAATTAAGTATTTATATTATATTTATATAGTAAGGTTTTATATATAGAGACCTTTAGATTCTAAGACGAGAACGACGACGAGTACGTAGGAATACGCAAAAAAAAACCTCGTCAAATTTCGTACTCGAAGTCGTTCGCGTCCTCGAATCCAAAGGTCTCTATAGGGTAGATTGACCACCGTAGAAGGATTGAGTAGCTGAAGTTTCGGGCGCCAGCCCTTAGAGCCAATCAGCGAGTGATCACGTGATGGCTTAACTGCCAGAGTTGAAGTAATTCAAACTTACCCCTGGTATGGCCCACTGGCTGTTATCCCTTCTCTGAATGGCGACAAACTCAAGAACTTTCTTGCCTCCATCCAGCATGACTCCGCCACTGGTTCGTTTCCACCTGGAATAAAAAAGATGATGAGATTTGAAAGATATTGTAATCAGCTTCCACGGAAATAAAAAATGAAAGAAAGAAAACAGTAGAGCTAACAAAAATTTCATTTACCTTGTGACAATGGGATCAGCCGCATGATTAGGACCAAACCGTCCCAGGAGCCCTCGTCCTTTCATGCCCGTGCGTCCCATTGGGTTACTGGGGAGAGAAAGCAGCAGGTATTTTAGTCCTCTTGTAAAGGTTGAATTTAAAAGGCAGCATTCCATCGTATAATCTTAATCGTAAAGTGTGACTACGAAAATTTTAAACAACCAGTGGTCCAGTTCGCTGAATAAATGCACTGAAGACACATTTTTACAAGGTCAGCCTCTATTAAACTGAGGTAAAAATATTAACATATGAGCAGTGCGCAATACTCTGTCTACTGTTTACTTCACATTTCAGCTCCTCTTTTTTACCGATATTTGTGAATATTTTACTTCAGGTCGAGGCTACATCTTTATTAATGTGCCACTGGTGTTTATATCCAGCGGTAATTTTACTATGAAAAAAATAGACTACTAATATGTTGCAAAGGATTGAGCACCCCGCTAGCAGTGCCTTTCTTTCACTTGCTCGATTTTGGCCTACACGGGAAAGACTCCTCATGAGCGTCTACTCATAAAGTTATATAGCCTCGGTATTGAGAGCAAACTTCTTAACTGGTTGAGGCATTTCCTCACGTGTAGAAAGCAACGAGTTGTTGTAAGAGGGACGTTTTCTGATTGGGCACCTGTGATATCTGGTACCCCACAGGGAACTATTCTTGGTCCAATTTTATTCCTATCATATATAAATGATATCGTTGATAGTGTCTCTTCAAAAATTAAATTATTTGCGGATGACACAAAGATTTAGAGAGAGCTTCGCAACCCAAGTCTCGATGAACAATACCTTCAAACTGATTTGAATAATCTTGGTAAATGGGCGAAAAAATGGCAACTTCGTTTCAATGAGGAAAAGTGTGAAGCAATGCGAATAACGCATTCTCGTGACAAATCGACTACGAATTATAAACTAGGTACGGCCTTAAAAGATGTCAAGAGCTTTAAAGATCTTGGAATTATTATATCAAAAGATCTTACTTGGAGTGAACATAGTAGTATTATGGTGAATAAGGCGAACCAAGTCCTAGGGCTAATAAGACGGTCTGTTGGAACAGCTAATACAACAACTTTTTCATTGCTTTACAAAACATTGGTCAGACCACTTCTAGAGTATGCTGCTCCAGTCTGGAACCCATATCTTGTCAAAGATATTCATGCAATAGAGAGCGTGCAAAGACGCGAGTCAAGATTAGCTCTTAGGCAAAAAAGAGGTGATATGTCTTATGAAGAGCGTTGTGACACGTTACTTTGGCCATCTTTGTCCAGTCGTAGGACATATTCCTCTCTTGTTGAATGTTATAAGATCGTGTTTGGCTTATCACACTTGGATTTTGAGGAATTCTTTCAATTCGCAAAAGTCAAATCCACTAGGGCAAATCACTCGTATAAGCTTTATTGTAAATTATCTAGAATCAACTGTTTTAAATATTCTTTTTTTAACAATGTAATTAGTTATTGGAACAACTTACCTAGTAATTTTGTTGAAGCCGGTACCCTTGAACTTTTTAAATGTAAACTCAAATCCTTTTTAAAGTTGTAATTTTTATTGTTTGTTTGTTGTTTTTAGGAGAGTTTTATTCATAGGGTTAACCTCTAGACTCTCCCTTTCAAATTTATGTAGTTATATATGAGTTTGAATAAACATGTATGTTATGTTATGTTATGTTATGACTCTGCATGAATCAAATTAGATCTTTGGTGAGCATGCATTGAATGTTGCCAGGATACAGTTTCTAACCCAGGCCTAATATCCGTACGCATGCGCTTGGTACAGCGGTCTCAGTTATGACCAGCGGTTTATCAATAAACGATGCCCGCACACAGAAAACCAGTTTGACGAGAGAAAACAAGAAGATCCGGCTTCGTTGACTTCAAGGGTTTGACGCGATTCAGGCAGTCTTATTTTTCTTCCTCACTCAAGAAAAAGACAAGATTAAAGAGAGGTTATTTTGACAGTTGGAGACACGCTTTTGTGGCCGTTGCCGTTGTAGAGAGGTTTAAACAAGAGTTAATATATGGACTGTCGGCCGGGACAAAAAACAGAGGCCTTGGTGGATAGGTGGCCGACTGTATAGAACAGTAGTTACAATGGCAAAACGCGGTCGAAACTTCGGGATCAAGGACAAAGTGACTTTCTTAAGGCAAACGATAAACGAGTTTACCACACTAAGTAAGAACACTTACAGCGGCAGTCCGTCTATGACGCGGTAAGGACCCATGTGACTCGCGCGGTTCACGCGATGTTCCTCGTCAAGCCTGTTGTACGCCAGCGGCGGTCGCACTGAGGGTAGCCTGAAAAAAAAGAAACGTCATCAGAGAATTTTTCTAAAAAAATAGAATATATTCAGCGAGATAACGAAGATATTTCCCTGCAAAGTCGCCAAAAATTTACAGACGTTGGTATGGTCGGGGCAAATTCGTACCCGACAACATACAAACGTCTGTAAATTTCGCGACTTTGTGGAGAAATTTCTTCGCTCGCTTTTAACGTATCAGCCTTGAACGTGGTACGTTCCCTAATTTTAAGGCGCTCTTGCCAGCGGTGTCAATGGATATTCGCTAACTGGTCTTCATCAAAACTTGAAAAAAATAATAATCGTGGAACAGTTTTATAAAATATTAATTAACAGGTTCATCTACAGTTGCCGTAAGCATTTTACAGACTTACATGTTCATTAAATCAGTGTCAGCCCATGGAGGCTTTTTCAACACCACAGGAGCAGTGTAGTTAACAGGATCGTACTCTGGAAATTCTACCTGGTAGTACACAAAATGAGAAATAAATCAATAAAGTGTAATGTCAAATCAACACCACCTTCCACGACAACGCTTTATGGCTCGGACAAAAGTCCTGTCATTTTGTTATTCGACAACCTCGTTTAAGTAACTGTGTCACGAAATTTATCGAAATTGTAACAGTAGGAACTGCAAACAAATTGCGTGAAACATCAAAATAATCACTCAAAACATTTAAAGAAGGTATAAACAACAAAGCACAGAAAAGAGTAGGCAAGGATGGACACACTTGAAGAAGATTAACACGCAAAAAAAATTGTGAGGTTTTGACAAGCTGCTTAACAGTTTTTTTAACTTCATTTTTGTTGTTTGAAACTTTTGATATAGGGCTTGCGAAGTATCTTTGTCAGACAAGAAGCTGTGATTTTATCATTTACAAGTAATTTCTTCGTTAATGTTAAGTCCCATAGCGCATAAGAAAGCGTAATTGGCAATAATAACACACTGAACTAGATAGCCATGACACTGCAGCCCCTGTAACATCTGAGAGATCAATAGTTTTTGCTCTTTTTTACCCTATGCCCTTGCTCGTCCCCCGCCCTTTTCCTGCTTGGCTAAATGAAAGGGATCCCACGGCTACACAGGTTGAACTCTGCCAAGAAACAGATTAAAAGTATTTACTAACAACGGGAAAGACCCATTCGAAGTAGTCCTTTCTCCGCTCATTAACAGTGCCCGCTCTCCTCGGACAAATATTCACTTACTTCCCAGGGCACGTTTTCGTCCGGGACCGGGAATCTCTTCGCAGCGCATTGTGGGTAGGGTGTTGCCCGCGCCTTGTGATGAACGAATGCTGGTGCCACTGGCCGCAAATCAAGAATGTTTGCAGGCGCAGGGTCTGAAAAAGAAATAGCAAAAAAAATACCAAATAAGGGCTTTTTCTTTGTCAGACGGAGAAACGCAAAGATGATGACAACGGAGGCTGCCTCCCATCTTTAGGGTTCAGAAATTTCTCGTAGTATTTAAAACAACAAGAAGTATTTTTATAAGTGTTTGGAGTGTCCCGAGTGCATCAAAAACAACAACAACAAAAAACAAGTTTAAGTGCTTATAATTAAAGGAAAACTAATTGAATACCCCTAAAAGAAGAAATACCTTTCAAAAGAAAACGTCGAAAATATGGATAAAAGCAATAACATATTTTTAACAAGCCGTTTATTCTCTAAAAATATAGAGTGCTGCTTTGAAAAGTCGTATTTGTCTTTCAAGCCTCTTAGATCCTTCCTGAAGAGCTGTAACGATGCGTACAAATTTGGTTTGAGATTTGTACTCAATTTCACCCTCGTAGTCCAAGGCTTTGAAACTAAAACGGCGAAGAAACACAATGACACCATTCGTGCAGCCACAAGGACTCTTAAGAGGAAATTTTGAAAACATCGGATCACAGACGACATTTGTGTTTACTTACCCACGGGATTCGAAGATGTATTTTCAACCTACACAAGTAAGAAAAACAAGTTACTAAAATATTATATCTAGGCGAAGCGCCAGTGACTGTCCCTGAAATCATTTCCTGTTACCATTATAAGTATTTTTCTTAAGTGCTCAGAAGTCTCAAAAAAAGCAAGCAATTCCTACTGAACTACTACTTTTATAGCGAAAAGTGAAGTCAGTGCTAGGAATCAAAGCAAAAGAATGAGAATGAGAATGCAACGGTGAGAATGCAACTCACCACCTCTGGATTAGATATCCACATGCTCTCACATTTAGTTAAGAAGTATGAAAGGGGTATTAAAGAAGAGGAAACATTATAGAAGTTGACACTATTATTTTTAAGTTATAAAAAACTTAAATAGAAGTTCTGTAGTGAGGGGTCGAAAAAAATATCTTCGGGCCCAAAACAATGTCTTTGACAGTCACAGCGCTCAATTTCTCAATGATCAACATAATCCAATAAAGCTTTCATGGCGAGCGTTACGCTTTGATTCTCACTTGACTCACAAACCAATGCCTTTTCGCTACGCTGCCCTGTAGCTATACTGGCAACCAAAGTCAATATTCCCTACCCTCTGATTATGAAGCAAATCAACCATGGTCTTGACAGTTTCAAATATGGAGGCAACGTTTTCTTCCATTCGTGCCAGTCTCCTCTCTAATCCTCCCACGTCACGTGTCGGCGGTCGCCACTCATAAGTTGGTTGCTGGGAAGTTGCTGGTGTTGTAGGAGATCCCTCGGCGTCTTCAGCGCTTGTAGTATCCAGGACACACTCCATCAAGCGATCAAGCTTAGCTGTCGCATCATCTAGCCTAATGATCAAAGGCAACTATAAGGTTTCTTTCGTAATAGACTGCAGAACGGGTGTATTTTTCGTGTTTTTCGGGCGAGCGAAGTACGAAGCGGGCGTGGAGGGCGAGACAAGTGCGATAGGAGTTTCGCCCTCCTCGTTCGCTTTGCGCCTGCCTTCACTTGCCTGAACAAAGGGAAAAACCTGTTCTGCAGGCTTGTTTTGCAAAGATCTGGTAGAAATTTGCGCGCCCATGCAGACAGAATGGTGCGTGTTACGTTCAGTGCATAAAACTGAATTTCAGGAATTTCTTCTATCACCAGGGCCGGGTAGTCCCCTCATTTTTTCTAGGCGCTGTTGGCTAAAAAAGAGCTCCTGGTAAAATCAACTAAGTTCTCCCTGAAAAACCACTTTTCAGGCATGACAATCTCTCATTTTGGATCTTCTGGGATTTTGATACCATTAAATAGCGAGACATTCCTGAAAGGCATATAATGACACATTTCTGCCACTACCTACCTATTTATTTATTCATTTACTTGTTTATTTGTTTATTTATTATTCTTTGATGCAGAAACCCACTCAAAAACCCCTGTAAAGTACTGACAGTAGTCAGTGCCATTGTAACCAATGTACTTTCAAAGGAAGGGGGAATTACGGGCCATTAAATCAACAAATATTATTTAATTTTTTATTTTATTTTCAGGTTTGTTGAATAAGGTTAATACCTGTCTCCTAAAGTGCAGACTCGTTTTTCCATAGTGTTATTTTCCTCCGCTTTTTTCGTATGCATGTAATACTCCGCACCTTGGAACTCCCAGTTCATCAACTGCTCTTGCTCGTAATCAGTAAGTGCGATTTCTGAAAAGATGAGGAAAATTCTATCAGATTCATATCAGTAACATAACCTTTCAATACGAGAAAATCGGTCCAGCGCTATATAAATTCGTAAAGCGTACTTTTGCGAGTGTTTTGAACACAAATCAAATGTGTTTCACGGTGAACTTCAGCGCTATCCTTTACGACAAACAACCGTTCAAGCGTGGTGAATATTTAGCAGAACGCTGTTTTCAATAGATCGTAAAGTTCTACGCTTCTGATTTCTGACTACTCCGACTTCGACTCCGTCGCTAGTGAAAACCAGCCTTTAAGATAACTTTACGGATCAAATTTAGGTATCTGGGAAACTGACAACCTACCTCTCCCCTAAGCCAACATTTTGCCCTAAGTGAGGAGTAAGTGTTAACGTTAATTTAGGGGAGGGGTGGGCGGGCACTTTCCTAGAAACATAAATGACAACTTACTCATCGAGCTGCCAGAAGGTGGATTGCCACATCGACACAGCTGCCAGATCCATCGTACAAAAAGCAGGATGTGAGAGATGAAGATTAACGGTGGAAAAAACAGAGGTCTGCCGTGATACTCAGCGATCAGTTCGTAACGCTGAAACTTCCACACTTTATCTGAGTCTTCTTGAACCCGCTCAAAAGTATAACTAGAAAGTAAAGAAATATTCAGATTTGGTAATCATGTCCACTCGGACTTGCCCCTCTCTGCACAGTCGTTTTTGTCATGTTTCACTTAACCATCAGGCACGCGTAGAAGTGGAGGAAAAGAGGTTACGTTCGAAAGAGTCGAAACGGGGGACGAAAGACGCCAAGACGACCATGGCAGTAGTTGATGCAACTTTTGCAGAAAAAGAATCCTGAGAAACACATTTAATTCTTTGTACAACAGTTCTTGTATACGATTTCCATATACTCATCACTTTCTCGCGGCTGGGCGCTCGGTCATTGTTTTTAAGAAGGCCTCAGAGCTCAGGCATTATCCTATTCTTTTGTCACTGTCTAATCAATGTAAATATAATTTCAATAAGTGTGAATAAACATTTGAAACTGAGACACGCCTGTGATTATCTGAGTTGTGTTAATATCGTTTGGTAATTTGGCAATTTTTAATAATTTATGTGCATACGAGGGAATTAAACTTGCCTGAAAATGGCAATAAGAAGATTAAGAAGAAGAACATTTGTGAACAACATGTATCCAGCCAGAAGAGCTGGAGATAGCCACTGGGCAGTAGGGTGGACTTCAGCGTACTCAATGGGCTTCTGACCTAAAGTAAGACAAACAGAATATCAAGAAAATTAAGCCTGAGAAAGCAGATGACATTTGGCGACGCACAGATATGGGTAGGGCTTCTGATTGGTTGAATCAATTTTTTGTTTTTGTTTGTTTGTTTTTTCTTTTTGTATGTGTACGTATCTATTTCTTTATTTAAAACATATGTAAATATGTATATATAAGGAGGCGAGCCAATTAGCACGACTTGCATTTGCTATTTTTAAGTGACTGTGTTTCTTATCTTGCTAATTGACAACATGTAATTTACATGAATTTACTTCTCTTTTTCTTTCTCTGGGGCACTAATAAATATTGATTGTTGTTCTTGTTGAACAACCTTCAACAAAAGAATTCTAGGATACTTGCACTACCCTCTGCGCGCCCCTCTCACCCCAACCCCCCCTCCACCCGTTCCCGACCGTCAACACCAAGGACAGTTACCTGATATTTCCTCGAGGAAAAGCTCGCCATACATTTGCCAGTAAGGTAAGTCTACTATTCCTCGTAAGACTTCCCAGAAGCCCCTTTGGAACTTTCCGGGGCCTGGGAACGACACCGCCTGCAGTGCTATTCCATAAGCAATGATGAATATGAGCAAGATGAATACAAACTGTTTTAAATCTTCCAACTGCCGTGACAAAGAATAAAACAAATTAAGATGAAAACCCTGTTACTGAATGACTGTCAATATCACAATAAGACCAGGCCCCGGTTGTTCAAAAGGTAGATAGCGCTATCAAGCGGGTAAATCACCATCCAGTGGATCAGTGACTGTTACAAAAACCAATCGTATTATTTATCCATCTTTCGAACAACTGGGGCCAGGGGCCCGTTTCTCGAAAGTCCCGGTAACTTTACGGGCCCGCAATAAAAAATTCAAATCGAAATATAAAGAATAAGAGCGCGGGTCCTGGCTAGCAAACTACTCCATTTAGTTTCATTAACTGACAGTTTTATCATGTTAGATGCAAAACTATTGAAACCTCGATCTTTAATGTAAACGGAGACAGCTTACCGGGCCCCAGAGCCCCATAGTTTTTAAAAATGGGACCAGGGGCCCGTTTCTCGAAAGTCCCGATAATTAAAGGTTGTTGTTTACATGCAAGGTACAGGTTTCAACAGTTTTACATCTAACATGATAAATTAAAACCACCAGTTAATGAAACAGAATGGAGTAGTTTGCTAGCCAGGACCCGCGCTCTTATTTTTTATATTTCGATTTGAAAATTTGATTTCGGGCCCGAAAAGTTATCAGGACTTTCGAGAAACGGGCCCCAGGGCTTCCTAATCCTCTCCCTAAATGAGGCCAACAGAACACAGATTTTTTACTACAGCATGATCGCATACAACATTCACCCGCTAGTTTATGAAGGAAGGTTTCCAAAACACCTCGCCTCTTAACCATAAGGTACACGGTGTATTTTCATTCGAGCCTCTGAATAAATGAATGAATGAACAAAACGAACTACCCAACGGAAGAATGAAAAAATGCGATGTAATGAAAACATGAAAGCGTGTGAACAACGAAGAAGTGTGGAAGTTTGGACCCCTTCCCTCAAACCCCTCAATCCGCCCATATCCTTCCTTAATTTACTTTACGGCTTTTCCGACGTTTATTAACCAGTCCTCCTCTGAATTTCTCTTAAGATTTAAAGGAAAAATCAACATTACCATGGAAACGTGCTGCCTAATGGCCCCTTCCCATCTGTGTCGTAGACTGGAACAGTCTCTCTTTTTTCTTAGTTAAGTTTTGCATTTTGTAAGTTAAAACACTATGACTAATAAATCCTAAGGCATACTTTAACCAGACATTTGACACAAAATTCGATTTGTCCACGTATTCTTACCATTTTTCTGATCATGACAAGTTTGGGACCGAGCTGCCTGTTGACGGACAAAATCTGTAGCGATCGCACAATAAATACAATAATATTCAGAGAGAGAATTATCCGGGCAGCTTCAAACGTTGAATCAAAAAATCGCAGGAAGACGGCAACTACAAAAGCAAGCAGGGAAAACGTGTCCACTACATTCCACGTGTCACTGAAATAGACGCTGAGTTTGTCGCCAAAGCTCTTGGGTTGTTGAGACAACAACTGGAAAAAAAAGAACACAATAGGAAAAAGACATATTAAAACGCCAAAAATATATGTACGTCTATGAGTCGTTTGTAAGTTGCCTTTAACTATTGGTTTGGATTCAGCAGCGACTTTTTAGAAGAGTGGAAGAAACCTATTCTATATGTGACGATTTTCAAGATCGGCGAGACGCAGCTTCGCCTCGTTACAATCACCGTTCTTATGTGTTTAACAGTGGCCCTACTGATTTACTCGAATAAGCGCCGCACTTGCGACAAAAAAACAAAAAGGAAGCGCCGAGGCCCGATAACATCGAAGTCAAAATACGCTAATGTTAGTTTAATACGAATAATAATAATAATAATAATATTACCGTACTTAAAACAATTCTCTGTCGCGTCCAACTTTCAAATAAACGTCGTCCTCAACTAAACGCCGCCCTCGAATAAGCACCGCCTTTGAGGCATGAAAAGCGCCGAGCACTTATTCGTGTAAATACGGTATTCGTTAGTATAGGTGTGAAGATAATG
Source organism: Porites lutea (assembly GCF_958299795.1). Lineage (NCBI taxonomy): Eukaryota > Metazoa > Cnidaria > Anthozoa > Scleractinia > Poritidae > Porites > Porites lutea. Next base: position 49,245,082 of record NC_133203.1, read on the forward strand.
TAGTGTAAACACCAATAGAGTAAGAACACAATACAGTGTGAAACACCAACCTGTCTTATTTCCTCTAAGATGATTGTAAAGATCCAGAAGTAAAGAATAATTTCCACCACACTCAGACCACCAAGAGTCGCGTTAGAGTCAAACTTTGGGAAGTACATTGTGATGACGTAAGCATAAAGCACTATGAACGCTATGTAAGACACCTGCGATAATAAAATCGAATGACATCGATAAGAAATTACATAGCATTTTACTTTTATGACTTTTTTAAAAAACAGGAGAGACATGAAGGCTGTCAGTTTTGTAGTATTTTCAATTGAAAACTGGGAAAAATCGATTACGTTTTATTTTCCTTTTGTTTGTAATGCTTCGAACAGAAAATTATTGCGGAAGCATGCCTTAAGACCTCATAATAGAGCGGTTTTCATTTGAGTGTCGAAAAGTAATTGGTTTTGCACTTTCTACACGATGCGATTGGCTTAGAGCGGTTTTCACTTGACTGTCGAAAGGGATTGGTTTTGGTTTTGGTTTTGGTTTTACTACGCCCTTTGGTTGGCTAGTGTATTTACTTTGGTTTTGGTTTTACGACAGTCAAGTGAAAACCGCTCTAAAAGATTCGCGCCACCTTTTCATCCAATCAGAAGTAAAACCAAAGCCAATTGTGACGCGCTCGCATGCATTTTCCCGCGCTTTGCGTCAGCCACATGTAATTACTTCGAGTTTTGATTGGTTCAATGTCTTGTCTGTGTCCTATGTGATTGGCCAGAGTAATTACTGTGGTTTTGGTTTTACGACACTCAAACGAAAACCACTCTATATCAAATTCATTTCAATACAAGCTAGATAAGGCTTCTCTTAAATCCGGAGGAGGGGGAGGGGTCTTATAATTGGATGTGAATTTTTGTTTACAAGCAGATGGGGCTATAACGGGGGGGGGGGAGAGCTTATAAGAAGGGGAGAGAGGGGGAGCTTTTAAGCGGCAGTTTACGGTATTTTCAAAAACAAAAAGAATTATAATTATTAGAGCAGTTACCAAATTGCCCATGAACTTGGTAAAGGGCGCGGCATAAAATGAATCAATTCTCTCCCAAATGGTCATGTCTTTAGATCGCATTATAACTTCCATGGCGTTATCATCGTGAAGCTCTGAAATGAAAATGAAAACAAAGTCATCTTGGAAAAACCAACAGAGAAGAGTGGAGCAGAAGAGTTACACACCTTTCATAGCAATATTAAAAGTATTAACAGTATTTGTTCTAGGTTAACAAGAATACAGTTGAGAATTGACAACAAAAGGGATGTTTTGCAACAAGTGGAAACGAACGCCTATCGCAGAGCAAGCACCAACTGAGGCTCAAGACATCATAAAAATTGACCACGTGTAAGTAGTTGCTGTTCTAAAGGTGAAAAAGGATCTCTTATACATACGTTAGCGTTTCCCGAGGGGAACGGAGGGGGGCTGTTCTAGCATCAAATAAACCTTTTACCCAAAATAATATCAACCCTCGTTTCCACGGCGTTTTTAAGAAAATTTGAATTCGACAAACACGAAATCTTTGGGAAAGAAGTTTAGACAGTTTGTGCCGGATTTCTTCGGACCTGGCTCGCTCACCTGGAATATAGTCCACGACATCTTCAGTATCAGAGCCTACATGAGATTCCTCGTCAGTAACAGCGTTTCCATTACCGGTTTCAATCTTCTGAAGTTCAACTCCTCCTCCTCCTCCTCCCTCAGCTCGTTCCCGCCCGGTCCCTATACCCTCTTGACTTCCTCTCCCCACGTTTCTTATACTCTTACTGGTCAAACTCTTTTGCGAGCGTCGCGCGGCTGCCTCGCGTTCGTGATGTTCGTCAGGAACAAAATAAATTAGTGGAAAAATGAGAAATGGGATAAAAGTGCAGATGATGATCTAGAAGAAATAAAAGAAACAGCCGTTAAAGGTTTTTTTTAATAGTGGAAAGTGCACTTAGTCCACTTAGGTTATTCGGCTAGTTTACAGGCACTCAACTCAAAACTTGGAAACAAACAACTCAAATCTAACACAACAGGATTAAAAACCCTAAACTAGCAGGAGGCAACCATTTGGCTCAGGATTTGAACTTGGGACGACCAAGAACAAATCCAGCTAGTGGCAAGAGCGGAACTCGAACCCTGGACCGCCTGAATGCGAGTCCGACGCGCTGCTCCCTGAAAAAATGATATCTTCTTCATAGTCATGGAATGCTTAATCAAATCTGTAATCATACACTCGCGACGGTGGAGCCGTCAAATACTTTAACTTGGAAAACATGCATGCATCGATCTTTCCTTTAAAGTAGAAACTACAACAAAAATATACATGCCATAACGATTACTCGCTTTCAACATTCTTTGTTTCACCTCCACGAACCTCAATATTCTAGGAATCAGCAAATGCTAGATTTGATTCTTTTCACATCAAATGTTAAGAGAGTCAAATTTCTGAAACTTCCTTTTTCCGAGAAATTATTTTCGCGATGAAGATATGGCTTCTTATGTTAAAAAAAAATGTCTCTAAATGTATTAAACGAAGTTGTGTTGCTCGGGAAAAAGTATTTATCATTAACGATACAGCCCAAAGTACGATACAATAGACAAAATTTGGTATTGAGCTAAATACAGCTTGCAATCAATGCTGGGCGATACAATTGACATTTGACAGTTCAGTTTGATAAGATTCGTCCACATGAATACCGTTTGCAAGTTAGTCACGATTTAATATAACAGAATCGAAAATATTCAATTTTTTTACACCTTCCACATTTGTTTAGAGTGTAACTTCATTCAAACTTATTCGATTTAAGTCTAATGGCTTACTTGCTAGCTCGTGGTACCCTCTGATCCAAACCCCTTTTAACCTCACCTTATCCCCAAAGGTAGGTACAGTTTTCTCACAATTTATTATTACGATCTCGTGGCCAAGGCGTCCAATCTTCGAGCCAAAGTTGTGTAGTTGTGTAGTACATTACAGCAAATACCCACCCATTCATCCCTACCGAACGACAACGCCCTACTCCTGTACCTTACCTCATCCCAACCCTACCCCTATGGGACTATCAAAGGCAATTCTCACCACCGTATGTCCATGTTCATGGTATCCATCCAGCGTTGGGCGAGTAACATGTGGCATCTACTCACCCACCCCCTCTTAATCCTACAGAGTTCCAATCACATTTCCCACCTCACACCCACCCTAACCATCAGGGATTACAAAGTACAATTCTCTTACCTTCCACCACCTTGTGTTCATGGCCATGGTTCCCATCCAGAGTCGGGTGAGTAATTCTTGACAGCTGACATGCGCAATAAAGTTCTGATCCTCGGCCATCACGGCCAGATCGAGCGCTGTTAGATGACCAAATGATTCCAGTTCCTTCACCAGCAGGGTCTGTGACAGAGTTTCGTTTTCTTCGTAGCACTCCTGTAGAACGCCAATTGCGTCCTGTTCAAATTCACTACAAGGTTGAGACAGACAAAATAATTTTAAAGCTCCTTCAAGCTAGATCAAGGGGCCTCAATAAGGCGAAGGCACACGGAGCAAAATTGTCTGCAATAGGCCGATTTAGCAACAGGACGCGAACGTCAGTTGACAACGGGAAAGCGCGTGGAAAAGACTAAACACGACTTCCGGTGTTCAATTTGCCGCTCTGCAATTGGTCAAGCCAGTTGTTTAATTTGCGCGAACCATCGTCAACTGACGTTCCCGTTCTGTTCCTAAATCAGCCTAATGCTACACACAGGCCGCATGTTTAGTTGGACAAAGCTACTCGCTATAACATTAGAACCCTTTAGATTCCAAGACGAGGAGTGCGCTTGCGTGATCCAGCGTCATTTTGGCGGGAAAACGTCATAGCATAACAAATGGACCTTTGTTACACTTGGGTTCAAATGTTATTGCAGACAGAACCTTTACTACGCTTAGGTCCAGTTATTACACTTGTTGTTCCTTCCACAGGTAGCTTCAAATCCATTATGCCGCCCGAATCCCGCTCTATTTTTTGGTCAAATCCCGGATCCTGAAAATACCCATACAAGTACAGACCCTGATCAATTTTACAATGAACTTTCCCTGGCCAGGCGCATTCATCCCTGAATGATACTCACGCAGCACTTTCACACAACTCAACACTGATGTCTGTGATGGTGTCATCAGAAGCTGATTTTGAAGCCATAGACTTGAGAAGCCTGGTAGCCATGAGAGCACTTGGGATTTGTTCACGGCCCATAATCCACATCAGTTTAGCCATGGCTATCCTGTTACTAAGCACCGCCCAGATGAATACGTCACGAAACGGTCTCTTGAGCGGATCAAAGGCCTGAACAGGGTTCACTAGAAAGTAAACCGATCAGCAGTAATTTTTCAATGAAACAGGTAATAAAAGGAGATTTTGCATTTGAAAAATTAAAAGAGGTGGGAATCATGGTCAGTTTTAGGAAGCTTAGCATTTGTACAATCTCCTCTTCCCCTCAAAAAAAAAAAAAAAAAAAAAAGCAACCACAACAAAAACAAAAAACAGGGAATTTCCCATTCAACTGGAGAGATTACAAGACTTTTTAAATTCTACTCCAATCTACAAACATTGTCAAATTTCTGTCACACAAATGATCATGGTTGAACTTAAATGCTTTTAATTCATTCATGAAATTATGTTAAAAAGGTTGAAAGTATCTAACCAATGAGAGCTTTGTATAGAAAGTAACGAATAGTGATACAATTTGTCTTAAAGTAATGTAATAGTATCACTGAAGGTATCGACTTACCAAAAACAAATGTATCCAGGCTAGTTTTGCGGGATTTATCAGTATAAACAAGGTATCGCGGGTCTCGAAGATAGAGACTATGATAAGAATCTCCCATCAAATTCTCAATCACTTCACCAACAATGGACATGTTAACTTCTTTTACATTCTTTTTGCTCTAAAAAACGAAGAATGGTTATATGTTAGGCAAACAAAGTCAGACAAAATCTTCAACCAGGACCTACGAACAACCTGGTTCAGCTTTATAAACAGAAAGAAGAATGGCCACAGTTTAGAACTTGCTTAAAATTAAAAGACAAAAACAAAACAAAACGAACCATCTGTTGCTGAAGCAGCGGCTTAATAACACTGTTGTTTGGAACCTGAAAAGGAGAATTTAAACGTCGATCAGTCACTATTGACGATTCTAGGAAACTGTCCCCACCTACCCCTCCCCTATCCCACATTTAACAATAATTTTTCAAGTAGGGTAAAATGTTGGGTCAGCGGAGGGGTGGGTGGAAAGTTTCTCCGAAATGTTCTACTCATCCATTTATTACATAAAACTGATTCAGTGCTTTCTCAAGAAATAAACATGAAGTGTAGTACGAACATAGCCTAATAAAAGGGTCAGGATACGCTATTTTCTCAATTTTTTGCCTTACTTATATCAGAATTAACAACTGTTTAAAACAATACAAGAAATACAGAAATGTCAACAAGGCGCACGGGTGGGCAAAAACATTGGATTGCATCTCAGTGAAGCTAGAAGAGAGTGGACAAGGGGTCCTCCAAATTTGCTAGGTGGCAAGCAATAATTTTGTCAATAAAAAGCGTTTCATTTTTCAGCAATTTAGGTACAACCTTGTTGCTCCTTTGTCCCTTTAAGCATACCCTGCAACTTCTGTTAAATTTCTCACTGTTATTTCACGAGGTACTTACCCCAGTATACAATTGACATAGGATTTGAGGAGTAAGAAATTCCCTCATGCTCAGCCCGTTCCTAAGAAAGAGTTCTACAAATTCCGTCTTGTCATCAAGAAAAGCTGCCAGCATGGGGTCCCTCAGGCTCTCGGTCTACATACAGTCAAGCAAAGCAACAGCCACTTTAAGTAACAGGTTAATGCTGCTAAGCCTATTTCCCTTTCGTAAAAGGTCGATGCCACCATTGCTAACCAAGCCTTAAGTCATTACAGCAAACTATACAATACAATACAATAACCTTTCTTTAACGTGGACAATGTTTTTAACTAATTAGATACTTTACAGACATGCCACGAAAAATAAATAAATAAATAATTAAAATAAAAATAATGATAGAAAGAGAAGCTTTCTAATTAAAAACCTAGTCATTAAGGATGTAATGTATTTCCTGGATTAAGTTCCAATAAGGGTTGATTTCCAGTGTCGCGTAATTGTTATGTTTGTACGTGCGTAAAATTTACGTTCGCAAATAAAATAGACGCAATGCATGAAAGGTCGCTCGTGAGCGTAAAAGTTGAACCTCGCTCAACTTCTCGTTTAAGCTCAGCACTTTTCATCTTGCCTCTATTTTGTTGACGTGATTTTGAAGCCCAAGTTGAATTTATGTTAAAAGTTATGGAAAGGGCTAAGGTCACCTGTTATTGATGCAGCAGTTAAGAAAGACAGTTGGCTAGTTTATTTATTTAAATATTTCGGAATTTTGGCGGGTCAGTGAGGTAGTGTAGTGGTAAGGGAAAGAGAGTGGGATACGACAGGTCAGGGTTTAACCCTGGCTTGCGATCGTCTTTCTTTTTCATAGAAACACCCTCAATAAGAGGTCAAATCAATACGAATAAAATATCTTATTATGTACAATTAGGGCTTTTCAGTGATAATTTACAACACTGCGTTGGGTACTTTGTCCGAATCCTTGTAGACGCAAGTTGAAGGTTGCAAATGAAGTAATGAGCTATCGATGCATCACAAAGAGAAGGTAAGGTGATATAAACACTATGGGTTACGACAGAGATTTGGTTTATGTTCCTGGGCCCGGTTCCTGAAAGGCCGATTAGCGCTAATCCAGGATTAGTTTTTTTCGACTTTTTGTATTTACCTTCCTATGCATTGCTTAGAGTAACATTTTGTGTTATCATTTCTTTTTTTCGAAGTAAAGGCACAACAGTATTTTGTAAGCTCGAGTAATATGTTCTTAGACTAGAAAACCTTGCTTACACTTAAGCTCATTCCTGGGTTAAATCTAACCATCTTTCGAGGAACCGAGCCCTGGTGGTTCTTTAACGTCTCAGAGTAAGTACTGTCAGGGTTGGGTTCGTATAGATTTTTGGATCCAAAATTCAAGACTTTTTCCAGACTTTTTTCCAAAACGATAATTTCTTTTTCCAGACTCAGGGTTATCGAATAGCTGATCAACAGAGACCTTGAAAAATATAGGAACCAAGCTTTTTCGCGATACAAGCAAACGTACAGTAACCACCGTGCAAGGCGGACATAAGAGATTTCTGAAACTTCTCATTCAGTAATTGAATATCTTGGATATGGGCGAGATAGAATAAGATTAGCCTGAGAGAACATTCGTTTCTCCTCGCTCTTCGCCGTTGGGGACGTTTCGCGCGAGGAGAAACGGATGTTTTCGCAGGCTAGAATAAGATCTGACCACGGGAAAAACTTCACTCACTATGTACTAGTTGTAGCTTTAACAAAAGCACCAGACTTTTTATCATTTTTCCAGACTTTATCGATATTTTCCTGAATGTTCTTCCAGGTCTGGAAAATTACTTTACAAATTTCAACACGTTTTCAAGAATTCAAGACTCTTTACGATTCACAGTAACTGTGGATGCTAGCCTGGGACCAGGTTCCGCAGTAAGGGGAAACGGCAAAAAACGGGGTGAAATAGCAAAAAAAACAAAAAACAAAAAACAACAAAAAAAAATTTCGGCGAGCGAAGCCACCATTTCCCTTTCCCGGACTATACCGCTCGCCTCGATCCGCTCGCCTATCTTTCATTTTACGCCTTTTCCCCCCACTGCGGGGCCGGATCCCAGGCTATGTTGATGCACACGATGGTTTTTGGTCTTTATCCGAAGAGACACTAGATGGTGTAACCAGATCGCACAAGTCAAAGTAAAGGCAGCATTTTCCCTCAGTTATATCATAGTTAGTAGAGGAGACTGGTTAAAAGCTGGCAAACATCAAAGTTGAAAACAACGGTGCTGTAGTTTATGTTGGAAGCTTCCTGACCGTGCACAATCCCGCGTTTTTTGTTCACAAATTGTGACTGAATAAATAAATGCGATGTTTCCATTGGTCAGTAAGTTCAAAATGGTAGGAATGCTATTGAACGTTGTGCACGGTCAGGTCCAAAAAAGTAACAAAAACCTATAGCAAAAGAGCCTAAGGGGTTTCATAACCATTCCACTTTAATAACTATGGTTATATAAAGATCCCGAGTGTTGGTCCGGTGGAGAATTGAGTCCCAGCCTACCCCTCCCCAGTAGGTTACCAACCAACTGAGCCAACCGGGTAACGGTCAAATTGCACGTGTATCAAGAGACGATACTCTTGGCTGTATGTAATTTTAAAAAAATGTTCAGATGAATTTAACCAAGAAACGTTTCACCCCATGTAAGGGAATGAGGAAACAGGAATCCGTGAAATTTTTGCTTGTGGAATTCGGAATCCTGGGCTTTGGAATCAAGGAAGTCCGGAATCCCACTAACGATTGGAATCCAGTATCCAAGTTCCACTGACAAAGACTGGAATCCAGTACCTGGAATCCGAGATCCGTGGCGTGGAATCCGGGATCTAAGACTGTTCCTGGGTTTCCTTACATGTGGCGAAACGTTGCACGAGAATGAAAGCAACAGAGTGTAGAACTTACCGTCCAGTGTGTTTCGTCTGTAAAGATTTCACTTTTGGCCACATCAATTCTGTTCCACGCCAACGCCAAATTTAACTGCATCAACTGACTGGACTTGTTTGCTGTCAAAATCAGAAGATGTTTTTTAACATCAAGCTAATTAAGTTGTTTTAATAACAAGCAATGTTCTTCAGCTTGGTTTAATCAAAATGTGCGAAACAGGACCCCAATGTACCTCTTTGTAACGAACAGATTATCCCAGAAGCTTTCACAGATTTAGCAACAAAGACGGTGATTGCAGCATTAAAAGGTGTCACTAATAAAACGAATTTGTCTCGACTAGTCATGCATGCTCCATATGTCCTGAAAAACTGGCGCCTGTTACGCAGGCTACATATATGTGCATTGAAGATGGCTCATCTGGAAATAAATTCAGTCTCACTGAATGTGCCCAAGATAAGAAAGAGTTAAAATAGGTTCTCGAGTGTTTTTATCCTCCATAAGCTAAACGTTTATTAGAGAACGTCACAGTCGTGCTAGCCCCCCCGGAGGGGGATTCCGCATATGAAAGGGATGGGGATGCTCGTCGGAAATTTTGAATAAAGGAGACCGATCTGGGCGTGGCCCAAGCTTTTTTTGACCCCTAAAAGAGACCATGTTAAAACACAGACAACATATATATTTTTATATTTTTTGGCGTGCAACCCTAAAAGAGACCTTCACGGCTAAATATGATGGCGTTTTGCCCAGAACACCCTAAGTGAGACCAAAATCCGAAATTTACACCCGTAAGCGAGACGACATCCCTACCACTTTCATATGCGGAGTCCCCCCCCCCCCCACCCCCCGGGTGCTAGCCTGCGTTGTAGCCAGACTTGTCACTTGAGACCTAGATAGAGAACTCGATGCGACGCAGGCTAAGTCATGTAGCGGAGCGCAAAAATATATACGGGTAGGGTTGTTGTTTTGTTGCTGAATCGTTGCTAAAACGTATCTTCGCATTAACTGAATAACAAAAATAATGGTACAGCTTTGTTGTTTAAGACAGTATTTAGACACTGAAACGTTTTCCTGTAGTCTTTTGCTACGGATGGCAAGGATAGACATGGATTGGAACTTGAAACAGTCGGAGTTTTACTACAATGCCTACAACCCCCCCCCCCCCCCCCCGCTAAATTATCATGGTTACGAGCATTTTGTGGATGGGTATAGGTTTCCTATTTATATTCACGAAAAAGAGACGGGACTGGGTGAGTAACTCGAACTGTGACCCTGAGTGTTTATTGCCGTCCAAATAACATACAAAGTTCAACATCATAACTAAAGAATGGTATACAAATATTCCTAAACAAAGTCACTCAGGCTAAACTATTCACGTGCGCCGCCTGATACGAAAACCCACAAACCCAACGGGAAAAAATTGGGAACGTATTCCCCAACCGATGCGGTGGCACAGCCTCTGGGGGTTAAAGGTAAAAACTCAATCGATAGATGAATAAAGTAAGGTATAAAAATAAAAGTTGATCGTTCGAGAGCTGAGATGAATACATCACAACTGTCAAAACCTTATATACCTAACTGCAATAGAGTCAATTAACGCCATAGCGGCTCACGTGCGTTCATACCAATAGGAAAGTATTTACATTCTCTGTTACTGCCACTACGTTTAGCTCCGCCGAGTGTAAATACATAAAACAGCGATATCCTCGTGACATAGCTCCTTTAGGTTGCCTGTTATATTGCAGCCACCAGGTACCATGTCACACTAACTAAATAACTACTTCTAACCTGTTTTGCTATCTGTCTGTCTCGATCTAACTTCCTTTTCTAACCTATGTTCAAGAAAAAGCACCTCGCATGCATCAGCGAAAAAAACCAACTGGGTAAAGAATTAATTCACGTTCTAAGACATGAAGCCAGACAAAGTAAGGAACAACTCAGCTGAACATACCTTTCAAGAGGGCTTTCAAAATTGCAAGATCAATCTCCTGAGATACTGCGTTGGTCTCATCGTCAAGCCTGTATATTGAAATCTGAAGCAAACGCGACAACATGAGTTTAGCATAGTAACAGGGCCTGAAAAAAATCCCGTCTGTTAGCCTGGGACAAGTAGATTTTTTTGATGAGCGAGTAACTTTTGAAGCTCACTTGCCCAATGGGCAAGAGTCCAGGCGAGACATCCTCTAACAAAATCATTAAGACAAGTAAGACAAGACAAGACAAGTAAGAAGTCAAGTCGACCTAAGGGACTTGTCAGAAATTAGCAGGGGGGGGGGGGGGAGGGGGTGGAAAACGGGGGAGGGTCAGAGTTTTTTGAGCCCTCCAAAAGGGAGGGTTATGAAAAAAAATGACAGGAAAAGAGGGAGGGTCACAAAATAATAAGCCACCACGATCGTGAAGGGCCGTGCTTCAATATTATGTTTTTTCGAGAATTCAAACCATATATGAAAATCATGACCTGCAATTCTGATTTCCTGACATACTGATCATTATTTTCCTTGTGTAGAAGGGCAACTTCTCCTTCTTGATTGTGGTTGATAAGGTTTTAATGTACCCATTTCTATAACATGCTGTTTTGTTACATGCCCCTGTTTGGAGCATCACTTGAAGTGATCTCCACTGAAAAAACATTCAGAAGTCTAACTTTTTTTCGCGAAAATTATTCGTCTTTGATTCTTATAGTCGTGAAAGATAGCCTGAATTTCATCCGATTACTTCGAGTAGTTATTACTCCCTCAGTTGTTGAGAGGAGAAAACGACTTGAAGCAATCGGATGAATTTCAGGCTGCGTGAAAGAGAAACTGTCATAATCCCATTAAACCCAAAACTTTCTTTTGTCCTGTTTGCCAACAGAGGAAAAACTTGCATATCCATCATAGGTCAGTTTTAGTACAAGTTTGCTTTTTTGAAAGTACTCAATTATTTTTCTTGTACCACTGCATAAGAATCCGGACTCAGGGGAGGGTCCTAGAATTTTAGGACGCTTTCCAGGGGAGGGTCGGGACATTTTAATCCCTTACCTAGGGAGGGTCATTTTATTTTCATCGCTTAACTGAAAATCTCCACCTCCCCTCCCCCCCTGCTAATTTCTGACAAGTCCCTAAGCAAGCAAAATGTGAGAGCTGCTTGCCCGAAGGACAAGCTGCATGGAATTCAAGTATTTTTGGAACCCCGAATAAAACCTTTTCTAAAACAATGATCCTACTTTTCCAAGATCTTCATGTTTCTCTTGGATAAAAAATTATTGCAAGAAAATATGACATGAACATAATTTAGTGGCCTTAGCTCCTACGAGTCTCCTACAACTCAGTGGTAGAGCATCAGGACTAGTGACAAGAAGGTCATAGCTTTGACTAGTATTGGGAGTCTAGCCTGTAGTGCAGGCGTTTTCTTTGGGCGCGCGAAGGTAAAGAGTCCTTATTTTACGTCAGTAGCTCGAAATAGTCATCTGACTAACAAACCTGGGGCCGGCGGTGCGCTCATTTTACACCCTCCCCTCCCCGTCCCCCTCCCTCCAACAGTAGGGAGCTTTAGCAACTGGACGACGGCGACGGCAACCAGGACGTCAAAAAAGCAATAGGCTTGTTACGCAAAACAACAACTTTGCACGCGCATCACGCTTTTTTGTACATTTCTTTACCGTCCTTGCACGACTACGACGTGAAAATGCCTAACTGCAAGTTTTATGGAGGACGTAAACAAGCGACGACGAATCTCTTTTTCTCTCTCTAAACTTGAGTGCGGTCCTCAAGAAATCAACTCCAGGGAAATTCGCCTACATTTGCCATTTTCACCAAACTGGAATAAACGCGACAAAGATTGAAAAAACGAGAATTCATTTTAAAACTGACGTTTTCCATGCCGTTACCGTCGTCGATGCTAAAGTTACTTAAAGCTATACGGAAAGGAAAGAAGTCGAAAGAAGGATTTGAGGTCACAATCGAACTGGGGATCTCCCGCAGAGAAGGCCGCGCACTAACCAATTGCACGAATCCTTCCTTCTTTTTGCTCGCGAAAGCGCCATGTTGCTATTTCTACTCTCCCCAAACTTCCTCTGTCATAAAATCAAAGATGGCGGCTGCAACAATACAAACATAAACAAGCAGTTTTCGCCCGCCCAAAATACACCTGCACTGCAGCCTATTGGGAGTCTTTCTCAAAATGTTTATACTAGTTGTAATCTCAGATTAGGAAGTGCTTTCGAGCTTTTACAGGTTTACTGTCAAATGTGACGTTATTTCCTAATAAATTGATGCTGCAAAACACGCTTTCTGTATGTCTTTTTAAAAGAGAAACAAAACAAAACAAAACAAATACAAAAAAAGAAAAAATTCTCATCCGGCAGGAGTCGAACCCAAGACCTTCGACATGTAAGGGTAACGCATTATCCATTGCGTCACACAACCATTGCTAAGATAGTATGTCAAATTAATTGTATTTTGAGTACCACATGAATCTCAAGATTATGTGTTACATGTACAAGTTGCTCACCATTTTTTCGTCCTCAAGCACTTGTTCAATCATCTTGTAATGTTTACTGACATCTTCCGGCTTCATAAAGGGGAACACTTCTGCCACCTTGGCTCGTACATTGCCTTCAAACGCAGGGTCGATGATGTTGATAGCGGTTTTTCCTTCACTAGGTAGTTAACACCAAATGATAAGTTTGTTTAAAATAAATAACAGACAATTCACACCTCAGGTCAATTATTTAGAAACAATTCACATTGTAAGAGTGTAAACCAAACAGAACGCTACGCAAAAAAACTCAACCAACCAACCAAAATAAAAAATTTTAAGCTGCGCAGGAAATCTTGCTGTCCGTACAAGGAAATACAAACGGTCCAATAACATGCAAATCGTGTAAAACGTGGGAAAGGTGACATTGGAAACAAGCATGCACTCAAGCGCAAGAAAAAAAAAACAGCCAGCAACAAGCGGAGAAAATATAAGCTGCGGCCAATGTGGGAAAACAAGTCCCTGATAAATCATTGATGTTCAGAATTTGGTGACGACAAGCATGGGGTAAATACGACTAACGTTACAAAACTAAAAGTGCTCGAGAACAGGTGCACCTAGTCTCCTTCGCCGCCGTTATTAGGATCATGACGCAACGCTCCTCCCAAGTGGGGAAGAGCTTTGCGTGACGACCCTAATAACTGCCGCGAATGAGACCAAGGTGCACCATGTGCGATGACTGGTATGGGAAATACGGAATCGGTATACATCAAGCGTGGGGCGGGTGCAAATAGACAAAACAAACAACAACAACAACAACAAAAACCGAAGAAACACATTGCTTGATCGAAGAATAAAATTAATCAAAAGTTGACTGGCGCGTTCCCAGTAACGAACGATCCTAGACTTGCCCACAAGTCGAGCTAAAAATATTTCTCAAGCGCAAAGCGCGAGCTAGAAATTTTTTACGTTTTAAGTGTTCACTCTGGGATTTACAATGATGGCTATGAATGCTCACCATTTTTTGATGGTGTGGCTGTAAGCATAAGCAACCACATCAGCGGCTCGACCACTGCCGTCTACCACCACTGCGGGGATTTTCTTTTTAATGAGTTCACACATGGTACGGACTGTGTTTGGTCCGCCTTCTAGTACTAACAGTACCACAGGCACACCAATTGCACCTGTAAAAAGATTAAAACCACTGTCCATAATGGTTCTTGCGAAAAACAATTCTGGCAGTCAATAAAAAGATATGTTTATAGTTGAGTTCAGTTTATATGAATTCTTTATATCTATCTATCTCATGTGTACTGCCCACAATTAGTAAGAGCTGGTCATTACGGAGAAAATGTGGGTTAGCAGGGTGGGGTCGGGTGGGTTTGTGGGAGAGGTGGGAAGGTGGAGTCTTGTAAAGTGTGGTTCTCGAGCAGATCTGTGGCTATTTTAAGGGTTTGTTCTCTCTATAATCCTTAAGAACAAACTAGTTCTAATAAAACCTGTAGAATGGCCATAATTCGGCTTGGGGACCACACAGGAAAGAGGAAACACACAGCTGAAGAGAGGTTACAAAAACATTTATTTTTCCCCATACAAATCCTTATATTACGAAGGTTACACAACAATGCAAGGTCACCTGTGTTTTGCGTGGTTAAATTCATGTTTCACTCAATTTGCTGGCATTGTAAATTTTGGTAATTTCCATGACAGAGCTCTTTTAAGCCTAACCTTTGAGCTTGCACTTGTTTTACTGTACCTGCAGCCGATCTAGAGTCAGTCTTGACCTTCATCACAGCCTCTTCAAATCTAGACCGTAAATCAATCTCCACACCGTATTTCCCTTCGGTGCCATTATCAACCAGTAAGAAATGAGAATGATTGGAGTCTAAGAGGGCCCCACTGGATCCTGGGACATTCTCCATGCGGTACATGGCTGGGTATAGACCATTCTTGTCCTAAACAAAGCACAGAAAAGAACATCTGGTGAAAAACTGCAACTTGAAGTTAAATACAACCAACGATTTGTATTTCTTTCTCTTAACCCTTGCCAGAGTGAGTCCGTGGACGAAACCCTATGGAGTGACCATTCAAATGAAACCTCTCTACCTGTACTTACACATGGTGCTACTTGTTTTTCAAGATTTCACAAAACAAATTTGGGATTTTTTGTTGAATTTTACCTTTGCCCACATTTGGTAGTGAAAGGGTTAAGTAGCTGAGTTTGCAAACTGCCTGTTTAACTCTGCATTTAGGCTGTGCTTCTTACACAGGCTTTTCCAAGGCTTGGTGGGGAACACGGACTTTTAAGGCGGGGTGCTGGAGACAAGCGCAGAATATCCTTCAAGCAGGCTCCCAAGTCGAGCAGGGCGTAAAAAAATCAGCCATGGTCTCATCTATACCCTAGAGGCACACAAACTCCTGAAGTATCTCAACTTTCAACACAGACGATTTTAGAAGGAACTGTATCCAAACAGTCCACAGACAGCTGTAGCAACATTATGGTACATGATAGTTTTACCTTAGTGGCTATAAGTGAGTCTTTTCTGTCAACAATGCCCCATGAAGCAACACCAATAACATTGACCTTGTCTTCACTACCAAATGTGATTTCTTGTTCTTTTACAGCTTCACCCACATGTTTCATTACTCCGGCATTTGTGCCACCTTTATTGACATAAACCAAACACAAAAACATCAGTTAAAAAAAGACAATGGAATCTTGGGAAACCAGTGGTAACATCGCCAAGTGTCGGCTGGTTTCTCCGGCTATCTAGACTCAAGAGTTTGAAATACAATCCAACCCTGCTTTAAGGACAAACCCTCTTAATACGGACAACTTGTTACTATGGACAGTTTTCTTTGTCCCTCAGGAGAAAGAAAGCCCTTATATTTTGTTCTAGGAGCAAGGGTGGCAGTCAGTGAGAACACTGGCCTCCCAATAATGTGGCCTGGGTTAAAATCCTGGCATCTACGCCATATGTGGGTTGAGTTTGCTGTTGGTTCTCTCCTTTGCTCTGAGAGGTTTTCCCCTCTCCTCAAAAACCAAAATTTCCAAATTCCAATTCGACCAGGAAACAGGTAGATGAAGAACCATTTAGTGCATGTGCTATCTCTAAATCGTTATTTATTTATTTATTTAAACTCAACCTGCTAAATAGACACACTTCCCATGAACCCCTCAGAGTCTGTACTTTGGGCTATGACGGTATTGTTAACCAAAAGTTCTAGCCTAACCACAAAGAAATAGTTCTATATCAATACGAACCTGAGATCAAGCTCTATTTTTTCTATTTTCGTTTCGCTTTGAAAATTCCTTTCATTCCGGCGGGCATGGCGAAACAAAAAGGGAAATTTTAGCTGTAGCCGTTAGAGAGAATGTATGAGAACCGCTAAAATTGGGCCTGATCTCAGGTTATATCAATACAGTTATGTACATGCACTTATACAAGCATGAAATTGCAAAGACAAACAAACCTGTGATGATCCATGCGCTGGTTGACTTGGCCGCCTTAATAAGACCTCTTCTAAACACTTCCTTTAATCTGGGCTTAAGAACAAAACTCTTGGCACCACCTGTCACAGAAATCACCAAATTTGGAATCTCCAAATTCCATCTCTCCAACATTAATGTCAGTATCAGCTGGACATCAGTGTCATGGGACAGACGGACATACTACAGCATAAACATGATTGTTTGAAATAAGTGTCATTAGACAGACAGACAAAATAAAGCAAAAATTACAATGTAGTTTGACTTAAGTGCAAAGAAAACAGTTTTCACAGAAAGGGATTCAGTATTCAGTGTAATTGATTATCATGCTGCTTAAGGTTTTAGATCAATGGTTGATTATATCATTGACGAGCCACATGGGATCTTTTGAACACAGTAGGACATGATGTATGGGTGTTTCAAAAGTTCATTCCGATTGTAAATTGTATTTTGCGCAAAGCATTTAATGCTTCTTTAGGCAAATGTAACCTGTTTCAGGTAAGAAATTTATCTAAATAACTGTTCAAAGTAATTTCAAACTAAAATTTGAAGACATTATATATTTTTTAAATTTTTGCCCCAACTGTACAAATGCGCAAGGTTTTACCCGCCATACTTTTCCTGCCCATTTTGTAGGTTTTCTATTTTTAAAATTAGTATTTTTATCATTTTCTTTTATTTTCTCTGCTCCTTCATGGAAATGAAGGCCTACACTGTTCGTGCTAGAGCTCAGGCATCTATTTTTATGGTCTTCTGTATAAAAAAATTGTCTAATTGTTAAAGAAGTCTGAATGACGACCGAACAAGTGGTTAAAAGTAAAGACCTTAGAAGACAAACAAGGAGTGGATGGCCGTGAGAAATGTTATCGAAAAAGCTGTAAGTATATGTGTAATAATTCCACAAAACAGAATGGTAAAAAATTTCAACTTCACATTATTGATCAAAGTTTCAGGCTCAACGGCATGGGGATAAGTTACCAAAAAAGTTGGAAAGCCTTGAAGAGAAAAAGGAGGTGCACACTTCATGCAAGCATGGTGTCAGAAGGATTTGCCAACTTTATACCAAAGGAAAACCAGCCGGCAAATTCATGTGATGTGAACCCCCTAGAGACCATCTGGTATATCGTAGACAAGACAACATACAAAGATCCAGCCCCCAAAACACGGGACGAGCTAAGACAGTGACTACGCTTCGCCTGGAAGAATGTAACTTTAACCACACTTTGGGAGCTCGTACATTCTATACCTCACCGCTTAGAAAACTTTAGAAAACATACAGGAAGATATTCTGGTTACTAATATTTTAGTTATTCAATGTTAAATGAATAATGATTAACACACTAAGTTTTGCAAAAGGTTTTTCTTAATAATTAGTGAAATTTAGCGAATAAAAAACGGAACAAACTCTTGAAACACCCTGTATACACTACTGAACCCCTGTAAGCATTTAGTGTTGCAAGACACAACGACATACTGAAGTGCAGATTTGCACATCATCATGGGACTGGGTTAAAATAGACAAACTTGACAAACACTTGAGTCATGATCAGTTATAAAGATGGTAAGTGTTGTGAGACAGACAGGGAACTTTTATTAATTTCTGCCCTGAAGTACCTTTGTGTAAGGAAAGTCCACAGGTTACACGGCGTAAGGAAAAGCCACACCCTGGAACACAAAAAGAAACTCAAACTAACCGGTGATCTTTTTGCCTGTTTGCCCTGTCCCAGGAAGTCTATCTCACCATAAGCATTGGTTGGCAGCTGTCTTGTACACCTTTTAGGTGTCCACTGGTCATTACTGGTGTCCTCCCTTGCGACACGACTGTCATGAGCTGACTTGCTTCTGCCACACTTACAAACATAATCTCTAAAAACAGATTGTTTATAACCATTAGCACTTAATAAAAGCAGAAAATGTAGGCAAACAATTTGCTTTTTAAGGTTTTCAACTTGTGTCCTCTAGCATGAAGAACTGGCAGAGCACTGCCACTTTAGCACAAACCCAACCTCCACTAATCTGGTTGAACTTGTTTCCCAAAATGAGAACAAGTCATGATTATTTTTTGGTGAAGAATAGCTTAAACCTGCTGTTTAATTAGGTGACATCATTGATGCAAAAATTCTTTACCTACATCAAGGTTTAGCTTGATCAAGAATAACCAGAGTTTCCTGCACAAAAGGGGTGTATTGTATGTAGTTTTTTGTAGGATCGAGCTACATGTAATTTTTGGCAGACTGACTTGTTTTGATATGACAAACATTGTAACATATTTTTTTTTTTACAGAATTCCGCTTTGTTTTAGAGAAATAAGTTCTAACTTTTTTACTCCACAGTAAAACTGAAGGACCCCTTTTATATGCTATTCTTGGGTTGGAAGCAAAAAGCATACCATGGTAAGTGGCACATGCACCAGTCTAGCATTATACAACGTGCACATGTAATGGGGTTACCCCCTGGGGGAGAGACCCAAACTAACCCGAGTCACCCTAACTCTCCCTCCCTCCTCCTTATACACTGTACCATTGTTGAGCGGCACATGTACCTGTATACCCCATATAATGGGGGTACCACCCCCTGCTGTGAGGGAGAACCAGACTAACCCTTCCCCTATTAACCCCCCTCCGCCCCTCTCCCCCAAATCAGCAGTTAAGACCAAATAATTCATATTTTTTCCAACTTACTCTCCAGAGGCTGGTTTCTTGTCATCTTTGACGATCTTTATACACTCATGACATCGAAAGTTACCAGCAATCCATGATTTCTTACTTTTCTGGAAAAAAATTTAAAAGGTTTTGAGTAATATTTCCTATGGTATATCAAGGTTTTGTGACTCTACTCATCTCAGCCATCAGGAATTTCTTTAAGAGGGACTTACTTCCTTAAATAATTAACCATTTGTCTTTAATACAGTACTGTTAGTAAATAGTGTGAATGAACATTTCAAAAAAAAAAAATAATAATAATAAGCAATAATCCGAAGATGAGAACTACTCTAACTACTATACAACTTTTTTTATTCAACGAGAATAACTTCAAGGGGGTAATACACTTATTCATTAATCATAACTACACACATAACAAAATCTGATTGGCAATTACCGTCCTGACTTAAGCATTGACAGGACACAGTGTAATAGGACAGTGCAAACTACATGTACAAGAAGGCTGTGCTCTAAGAAAAATTGAAGGGGGCCCCGTGACTTCAACCTGTGAAATCCAGGGTGCCCAGCTACCATTTCTATGAAAATACTAAAACTTCTAGTCACCTGATGGGAGCAAAAGTAAGGCACCAAAGTCCACCAGGTGCTGCTAGAGTACAGCCTTGCTACACTGTCCATCAAAGTATTATTGGACAACAACCCACCACTGTGAGAGTATCATACTTTAGTTTTTTTTTTCATGCAAAATGGTTTTCTTAGTTTCAATCTTCATTCACAATTTTTTTTTGCCAAACAGGAAAATCATAACAAGAAAAAATTCTTATTTAGAAACTGAAATCATTCCCTTTCTAATGATTGACTTCCTCAAGCTTGAAACTTAAAATAATATTATTACTAATTTTTAACCAAGCTGAAAAATTTTATACACTGATGTAATTATTTTTTATTTCACTGGACAACTTAACTTTATCATATTGTATAGTTTGACAAACTTTCAATGTTAATGAAATATTCAACCTTGTCAGATTTAATTTATCATGATTCAGATTGATACTAACCATGCAGTCATATGTGAAAAACTTTCAATGGACATTAATTAAAATAAATTCAAGATTAACTGATCTTAGCATTTCACATCCCAATTTAAAACTCTAAACATGCAATACCAAAAAAGAGGAAACATTCCAACTTTATAATATAGCCATTCCATTTCTAGAGGAAGCATAACCTGCCATGCTTGTTTTTATCTTCAGTTTCTATATGCATAAAATTATAATGTCAACCAAAGTTTGAATTTTAATTTTACCACTAGGAAAAAGATTTCAAGATAGAGAAACTCACCGTCTGTCCAAATCTTTTAAGAGATACCGAGCTACCATGGTTATCGAGCTGATAAAGTGGTGAAAATGATTCTTTCATGTTTCAAACACAAACCACAGCTACTTTCTCAGATAATTCACAACAAAACGAAAAGTTAGTTACAAGCTGTGAGGCTTTTCCACCTTCTAGAAATTTAAGTTATCAAAATTCAGTGTGCAATCCTTGTATGTGTGCAATTCTAGTGTGAGAAACAATTCTCACGAATACCATTTAGCACTCAATGTTAACGCATTATACTTGTAACTTCTGAACCAAGCAAAAACCAAAACTATTTAACAACTGGCAGTGAAAAGAGTAACAGACACAAATTAGCATATCAAAGGATCAAGTTTCCACAAATTTCTAATTTATTCAGAAATAAATTTTGCATTTCCAGAATAGTTAACAGCCAGAGTTACAAGCAATTTCTGCACATATTTTGGAGACCTTTTTCAAGCTACTCCATTCTTCCCAGCTATAAAACTGTTAGCACTAAATACATACTAATACATGTACAAGTACCAAAAGAAAATGATATTCAGAATAAAAACATCTGTTTTCTAACTATACTCAACTGACCAAACAAGAATATAAACTCAATGTGAAGAGAAGTGTTCTGTTACAAAAAAGAGTAATTTACAAATACAGTTACAAGGAAGTCACTGAATACTTCTTATACCAGAAAAAGGTTTAATATGCAAGTTTACAGTTACATCTGCCAAAAAGTGTATGGTAATTAACCGGCATTGAATACAAAACATTCTCATTTTCTTTCCCTTGCAAATAAAATACATTTACATACAATTACATGTGTACTTATACAGCATCTTGAGAACAAACTTACTACTTTGTTTAGGATATGTAAATCTAAATATCATTGTTTATCCAACTTACCTTTCCACTAAAAAACTGAATTGCCAAAATCGTTTTTTGTGTATTGTCTTCTAACATGAGCCTTTTTTCACTGCAGCTACAGCTGGTAAGCCGACACTGTTCATTTTAAGTTTTTTATTTTTTAAAAACCTAGCCAAAATATGATTATTATGTCGTGACTTTTCTCTGTTGTATCTACGTTTGAGACTGCTTTTAAAATTATCAATAAAAATCTTAAAAATTCTTGTTTTTAGCTATTCCGTTTTTACCATTCTTAGACAGGTTTATGATTGGACAAACAAACAAAAAAAATACATTCGCACAGAAATATTGGATTAAAGTCTGATGATAGTCGACTATAAGCGTTCTCGCGAATAGACTGAAAAAAAAAAGAAAGCAGGCAAAAAAGGATGCTGCACAGCACAAAAGGTTTTTTATTACCTTGAATTCTGGTAATTTTCTGACTTGACATTTCAATCTTATCATAACTATTGTAATTAGGGCGAGATTTTTATGTAATGTAAGAGAAAAAAATTGTAATACAGTACTTATATTATTTTCATTAATTATCACTTTATTTTTTAACAAATGCTCCGGTTCAGTGTTTAAATCAAAATAAATAATAAAAAAAAATTGGGAAACTTATGAATGTGTTGCACGTAATTTTTTTTAGGCAAATTTATTTTTTTCAATTATTAAGTTACAGTTTTTTAACCTAGGCAATTTTTCACCGGAATATTTTTTACATTTGCTATTGGGTAATTAACTCTATTTTTTATTCATAACAAATGTTGGGCAGAAATATTTATTCACTACATCACGCAACTTAAGTAAACAGTTTAAGCGTCTTCTTCTGATAGGTGATGATAAAAAATCAAATTTTGCAGGATTCTTAGGGACAAATTCACCGAAAAATTGGCTGATTTCATGGGAATTTCGGGGCAAACTTCACCGGAAAGCAATAGGAGAAAAATGGCCAATTTTATCATTATTTTCTAACAGAGGTTGTCATTTGCTCTTTCAACAATAATACGCTCCAGAAATGAACCAATGGCAAAACCTTTAACATCCTGGCTAGTGCCCAGTTTTTCGTAATATAATCTACACCCGCTAGGCCCATTTCAAATGTCGTGCCACTGCTGTGCAGAACTGAATTGATCAAATTAAATTCAACTTTAGCACGACAGTAGCGCGATGTTTGATACCAAGTCATGCAACTACTAAATTGTTCAATTCATAAATTATCAATAGCACTACATTTGAAATCACGTCGAGCTACTGCTGTGTAGCATGCCAAGGCTTGTCGTGCTATAAGTCTTATAGCATAGCTCGACTTGATTTCAAATGAAGTGCTATTTATAATTTATGAATTGAACACGGCGGTACATTAGAATACATTTGAAAGTTTGCTAACTGTTTCGTTATTTTTGTGTTTTGTTTTCGGCAACAGTCGTTCTATTGGACTGAATTAAATTTGACGTCTGAAACTATTAGTCGTGCTAGTGTCGTGCTGCAGATGACCTACAGTCGAGCCAGCTTAGCATGGCATGCAGTAGCACAACGTTTGAAATAGGCCTTAGCTTTGGGACGTTGTTTGCACTTGTCAGTGACAAAGTTTCAAGATAAAGTTGCAAGTTTGCGGCAAGTAAATAGCCCAAATATATAGCTGAGATAAGTTTCAAATATGTTGTACAAATATGTATTTGATAAGATTTCTGCCAAATGTTATGGCATTTTGTGTGTGTTTTTGTGAATTTTGTGGGATTTCGCGGATTTACCTGAATTTTGCTGCTCCGCGACCGTGCGAAATATCAGAAGCCCTGAATATTACAGCTATATCCAAATGAAAGAAATTTTACAGTTAACCGGCTGCACAAGAGGGAAAAATTGCTCATAGGCAAGTAGAATGTCACTAAAATGCATGTACCTTAGTGCCAACCGTTTTTCGATGGCATGGGAAAATGGAATTCAAGTGCCATTTCCATTTTTTGTTTTCGCATGACATTGAAAAACAGATTTGAATGTTGCTTATTGTTTTTCCTTTTTGCCAAACTTTGAAAAACAGATTTGAACTTTCATTGCTTTTTGTTCATCAAGAATCGAAAGCCAAAAATTGTGCACTCCCAGCATGATGGTTGCAGTCTTCAAATATTCCAAAACAGTGTTAAATCAGCGCTAAATGTCGCTGCTTAAATTCTAAAGTATTTTCCCTGCTTGACACGTACAGAACTACTCCTTGAGGAGCTCTGCACAATGTCAAAATGGCTTAGGCTGCATGAACTGCTGCAAAAGCTGAAATCAGCGTAAGTCAAAGCACTGTAAATATGCTAAGGCCCTGTTAGAGCCCAAGACTGCACCTCACAAAATTAATGATTAGTGATGGAGATTGAGACTGCCGGGCAGCATTGTCTCTTTTTTAACTATGCTTTACAGGGTCTGTGTAATTAAATTTAGCCACATCTAAATATTAATTTCATATTTCCAGTTAATGCAGTTCAAATGTTATTTTCTAATTCTTCACATAACTCAAGTTTTCAGTGGACATGATGTTTAGAAATGTCAGATATTTAAAGAGTACTTTTTGTGTTCTTCATGATTACATTTTTCTTCTTCAGTGATGTTTCAGTCTTTTTTAAGTTAATGAAAAAATCTCCCCTGCAGTCACTCCCTGTATGCCCTTCCAACTGATTGGCTTTTATACTTATTTCTAGTTTTTGTAGTAATTATTACTTTAACCATGACGACAGAAGAAAAAGTCAAAACATGTCTTATGCTAAAAAAAAGTTTGCATCTTGAGAAACTGCTGTACACGTCTTACAGTAATCAAAGTAAATTTTTAAGAATGGGTTAATGTTTATAATAACATTTACACTTACTTTTCTTTTGGTTAAAGATGAAAACCTCCTACTGCCATTTACTGGGAAAAACTGCAAAAGTTTAAGCTGTTTAAACATCATGATCATCGGCTCGTAACACAAAGAAAAAATAGCTTGAAATGTTACGAATGATACTATACAATGTAGATTAATGTTTGATTTCAATATAGAGTGTATAAATCATATATCAAATTATACTTCAGTGGATTTATGGTCACTGATCGATCAATTATTATAATATAAATTAAACTTGATATTGAATTTTATCACAGACAAGGGTAACAAGTTTATTGGTACACAGGGTTCATACAAAAAATTGCAACCATTTTTTAAGGACCTCATTTGATTTTCAAGGACCACCTACCAGGAACGTAATTTCACAGATTGTACAAAAATGCACATTCCCAATCCATTCTAATAGGACTTACAGGCTTGAACTGTTTGCTCCACCAACTTCTCTACATTTTTCATTTCTCTTGTCTTAAAATGATAGTTCACAATTGCATAAAACAAAAATGATTTATACAAATCACCATTAACTTCTCTGAGCTATGATTTACATTCTGTCTTTGACAACCCAAAAAGCATTAAAAACACTTTCTAGGCCACCACGTTCAAAGTTGAAGAAAATTCAAGGAATTTTCAAGGACTCACAGAAATTTAAGGACTTTTCAAGGAAAAATGGAATTCAAGGACTTTTCAAGGACTTCCCCTAAAATACAAGGACTTGTCAAGACTGTGAGAATCCTGGTACATTGATCTGAAGACCATACCTCTATCTGTTCAAATCCATGAAGTGACCCAGAGAGTGAACCTTTAGATGATCGACGAGGCCTGCTAGAGCCTTGACGAAAAGCTGTATCTGTGGGAAGCCCAGCCAGACTAACAGAACTGATTGCTTGAACTTTGTTAGGTTTCAAACCCAACATTTTCCTCGTTATGGTTAAGAGTAGGCTGCAAAAGAGTTCTTGGACCTGAAAATAAATCACAGAATACAATAATTCATTGTTTGAATACCTGTACAGAAACAGGTATATAGCTGGCAAGTCCCCCCGCCCCCTGCCCTTTGTGGATTTTCTGGATCCGCAATTACACTTTTACATTTAACGCTGTACACTGTAGTAATTAATGATCAGTAACAGCTGGCAGTTTCTGAATCTACAGGGAAAAAAAGGCAAAATTGTAGACAATACAATGCATGCAGTAATCACCCCTGTGGGACTGCTTAAATTGCAAGATCTTGTGGGTGGAGGGGCCAGTGAAGCTTTAGAGCACTTATTGGTGACAGCCTTAAATTAGCCACACCTTGTAAACTAGGCATTCAAGAGGCATATTTTTCCATAAAATTATTACAGACTTTTTATTTAAAGGTCAAATGAACCCAAAAATTGACATATTTTCTTTTGCCGCTTTACCTTCACCAAACACTAAAAAGAACCATCCTAAGTGAGATTTGGGTAAAGATTTTTCTTCCCAAGCCTTAATAGAAAGATAAAAGATCAAAATCCGAGCATTTCCGAAAACTTCACGAAAACGTTTCTGAAATGGCCGCGTGGTAGACTGGAGACTACGTGACGTCAATGTTGGTCTTTCAGGGCGGAAAAACGTTCTGCGCAAGCTTCTGCGCATCCCTTATCGCCTGCGTTTGACTGAGAATGAATGAAATACACGAGGTGCGAACGTTTGCTCCTTATAAAGGCTTTTTGTTGTTGTTGTTTTTGTTGTTTTTTCGTCACTTGAAAATAACTTTGGATTCAGAAAAACCAATGTTAGAGTAAAAACAGATCATCCGTCGTTCTGAGGAGGAATAAAACGTTTTGAACATTTCCAAAGAGGTTTGTAGTTTTTCTGATAATTGTGCATTCAATTTGTGAATTGATTTTGTGTCCAGTTCTTCGCCTTCTTTCGCCGGACTGAATTAAAATCCGCTTGTATTCTGTTATTAGTAGTTCAGTTATTTTTTTTACATGCCCAGATTTATTTACCTTTACAGAACCAGCTTTAGCCTTGTCTTATGTCAAAGAACCGTAATGCTAACGCTTGCGAGTGAACAAACTCGTGAACAAACTTAAAACTTCGGTCCTCGGAACTTTAGAAGGCTAGCAAGCTTACTCGAGAAGAAAAGACTACTTCGATCATTTTTCTGTTGCTCAAGTAATAATAGTCAGAGTTTTTTCCTTTAGTTTTTTCAATTTTAATTACACAGTTTTGTTATCTTTCTGTATGCAAATTTTCCTTTCACTCGCTGTGAAGTAGCGGAGAACGACAACTGCCGGCAGTGACTCCAAAACAATCGACTCTTTGCCCGAAAACAATTCCTGGAGCTAGATTTGACTGAAGCGAGCAAAACAAATCCTTATGTGTAGTTTTATGTATTTTCTAATGATTCAGTTTGCTGAGTTTAATTTGCTTGAATGAAGACCCTCGCATGGACCAGTTATTACTAAAAAAAGTAGCTAATCTAGCTAAGTAGTCGGAATCATGGCTTGGCTGCGAAGCTTGCAACTGATCTTTTGCTTTTAAGATCTTTAGGTAGGTTGTTTCTGTGCAGAAAATTCACTTCTTCTTTGTCAGCAGGTATAGGAGCCTTAAGCCTTATGTTTTTTTTAATGAAAATTTGTTGTTTTGCAACCTTATTGAAGCTTTTTTTAGTTCACTTGAGCTGAATTTTATGCATGATGGAATTGTTCTTTGCTTGTCGCATCTCTTTGCCAGCTTAAAGTGGCGTCTGTGGTCCTTAAAGTGACCTCAATCGGTAATTAAATCTTATACATAATTGGAAAGAAGTCTTTGCAATAATGTAACTTTAACTTTGTTTGAAGGAAATCTTACTTACGCGTAGGTTTTTAACAGGTATTATGCATGTTCAACTTGACAACACAAAGCAAAATTAATCTGCGTGAAACGATCAAGTTCAGGGGGGGATCCAGGATTTTTTTTAGGAGGGGGTGCACTCGTCTCTTGCTCTACTTCAACACCAATAAACCACATAGTTTTTTTTTTTTTCAGAATACCAGTTGTATTAGAAAACCACAGGTCATCTCGGGGGGGGGGGGGTGCACACCCCCTGCACCCTCCCCCTAGATCTGAAGTTTAATAAAACTATGGTTGCTTTGAAAACAATCTTGGGGAAGATTTACTAGATAAAGATTAACTCTTTTTCTGCCCTCATATCAACGCCAAAACTGCTACATTGAGAATTTTGTTTATATTTTAGTGTTCTGCGAAGCTAGAAGTGTCCGATCGAGCGTGGGTTTTAAAATATCAGCTCAAGTGCGACAAAGTTCAGTGACCTCAAACACATTGTGGGCAAACTTGAATTTCTTTGGACCTTATATATCTAGGAACTTCCTTATATGAACACATTTTGTGAATGCATCTCGAAAAAAATCAGACTTACGTACGCACATTTCCAGTACAACTCAAGGAAATTAGTAAATGTCGTTATAGTCCGTTTTACTATGATGTATTCTTCGAGAAAATTAAATAATAAGAAGGTTATAACCACAGCTTGCAACTTTTGAAGACAAATTGCCTGTTCTTTCCAGGTTTATGCCCGCACAAACCACTTCTGCACCAAGTTGACTCGAAAAACTCTGTTTTGAATTTCCCGCTTTTTTTCACCTGACCAACATTGACGTCACAAGCTGTTTTTTCCGACAATTTTTCCGACTGCTCTACGAAGATAAGGGCCAAAAAATAGCAATTTTTAATTGCGAATATCTCGGAGATACTTGCTTCAATTGAGCTGAAACTTCATGGTATGTTTATTTGGTTCATATTAAACACATTTCACTAGAATTGAACGAAAATAAAAAAGATCGAAATTTTGGCTCATTTGACCTTTAAATTTTCCTTGAACTTCTCCTAAAAGTTGATATCTAGGGGGCAATTGAATATAACACCTGTATCTTGCACAAAGGGAACCATCATGGGGTCGCTTCGTCTTATCATTTTCAATTATTCTTATCTTGCTTAGCTTTCATCAGAAAAAAAAAATGTGCCAAAACGCATAAACAAAGCCAGTTTACCCCCAAATCTGATGGATTGTATAGCTGTGTTATTTTCCTGTGCCCTTTTGTGGAAAGTGGTTTCACTTGAAAAGAGGAGATCTGGTAATGAATGGCTATTGACCATGTTGATTCCTTTGTGATCGTACATGCAAATTCTCCATGTAATCGCGTTTGGCTCCTGTTTGCTATAAAGTCAAAGATAGTGGCCAGAAACTCTTATTAATTTACTTTTATAAATATGAGCTGGGCAAAACAGTAAGTCAGCACATTTGGTGGCAGCAGCAAGTTGCGATAGGCTGAAAGAATGTAATCAAATGCGACTGCTAAAGGTTTTTTTGGGAATTAGTCTGCATAACAGGTGCTTTATGAGCCAAGCAAGGCGAACGCAGCATTTTGCACAAAGTGCAAGACGAGGGGAGAAGAAAAAATAAAGCACCTGTAACCAGCCCATTGTTCCGGCTCCTCCACTCACCTATGCCCACAGATATTGACTGACAGCAGTGATGTCAAAAGGACCAATCAAAACACGATCCATTAATAGAAAATTGTCACCTTTCTGGTGGCCAGAAACACCGACAGCAGCATAAACCACAGGAAATGACAACTACAAGGGCATGAAACACCTTCAAGACTCAGTGCAGCAAAAATAAGATTTGCTTAGTCAAAGTTAAGTTTCGGTCCAAACACAGCAGTGAGAAAGAAAAGAGGGCATTAAAGCCTGTTGTTCAAACAAATTCCAAGGTCACGTTTCACATCATCATGAGCTTATGCGTTGTGTTTGGCCTGTCAACACTAATTTCAAAAAGTTAGTAAATCAGGTTTTTTCCAAACCCAGATGGAAGCAATCCAAGAATATCTTTCCTTTTTAACTTCTTTTTCCTATATTTCTGAAAGATTTGGAACTGAACAAAGAGCTTCTCGAACAGCATCGTCAAAAGAACATGACTGCATGATGCCTGGGCGTCAGACAAACATGCCAGAATCTCAACAGAACAATGCGTCATCAATTAACCAATATTGGAAAGCGACATTTATGTGGTGAACATGGTAATAGCCAGACCAGTGGACTGGAAACAGGTGCTTTATTTTTCTTCTCCGCTTGTCTCGCAATTCGTGTTCGTCTTGTGTTTTGTGCAAAATGCTCCATTCACCTTGCTTGGCTCAAAAGGCGCCTGTTCTGCAGGCTACTTTTGGATTGAGCTGGCTATCTATCGATATCTAGCTTGAAAACCAACCCTGCAGCTCCAAAATATAATTTTGGAGTTTGACTTTTCGAGAAAGCGTGAGAAATCAGTTGCCAACACATGAGAGCACGAGATAGGTTGTGAAATTGTGAGACTCACAACAAAGTCGTGAGTCTTGGCACGTCGATCTGTATTAAATATATAACATTTATGAATAGATCTGATAACTTGTGAATTCACATAATTATTTCCCTGATGAGGACCAGCAATACATAGATGAAACATTGTGATCCACAACAAAGTTACTATCGGGAGACAAAGCTACAATCAAGATCCTTTCATACAGAATACAATGTAATTAACATGAAGACAGAATCATATAGTTAATTTTTTTTCTTAGTTTCAAGAACAAATTGCAAAGTTTAGAAAGGGCAAATGCAGTAAATAATTTTATATATGATTTGATGAGGATGTGTACAATGTTCATTATTGAAAGGCTCCAGAAAAAAGGTGCTCTCAATCTTTTGGACATTACTAAATCTTTGAACACGTGAATCTTGGGCAGATTCAAAGATCAGATTTCTCATGCATGTAGCTAACAGATCGAGCTCTCCTTTTTGACCTCGCATTTGTTGATAAACTATCCAAAGAGGCAAATAATTATAATGGAAATGTAGTGCAGTTCTCTACTAAAAGTAGATTTTGATTTATTGATTAAATAGACAATAATACAAACTTAATTTAAGGTTACAGTATGCAACAGCTGAGTATACCAAAACAATAAGCTTAATTTCCAGAGCCAAGAGGTAAACTTTAGCTCATTTTCCACTCATTAAGGGTTAAACGAAATGCTTCAAATTTTAATCGTGAAGTCCACACTTACCATGAGGTTCACATAAGAAAATACCGAGCATTTTTGTTATTTTTATCATGAGGCAAGCCTGAGAAAACAGCCAACATTACGTTGGTGGCGTCGTGAAATGTCGGCTGATTTCCCAGTCGCGCCGGATCGGAAGAACTTCCATTTTACGTTACAGTATTCGAATACTAAATTCAAATCAGAGTATAAAGATTTCTAGATCATTTCTTCTTAATTTTCCATCAAATTATAGGCCATCATCTTCCACCTCCTTAACAAGTGAGGGATACGACAGTTTAATTGCGGTTTAAAATCTATCTCAAACAACGATTCGATCGAATCCAGCTGATTAGCAGTACGAGTTATTGTTCGACTTGCACTCGAACGTAGGCTTCGATTAAGCAATTAACTACAGTCATTCGGCTTGCTTACACCAAAAAATATCCTTACCTTAAATTCCTCATATTAACAAGGGAATACGATTGAAGTCCACCGTATTCTTCTTTCTTCCAAACTGTTTGTATGTCACTCCAGCTCGTCCGCCATTTTGAAAGCTTTTGCGTGACGTCAATGAACTGTTGCTCTTGCATGGTTGCCAGGCAAGACCGCCAGGCAATAGTTTTGCTGGGGGTGGGAGGAGGGTAGTCTGTGTACAGAATCACCCTCCTCTCAAAACAAAAAAAAATGGAGGAGAGAGGAGAGAAGGGCGTCTGTACGCGGGCCAGAGGGGTGGGGGCTGGAGATTGAAGTTATTCATTTTTACAATATGAACTACGTAGCTCATATTTGCATTTTTCTTAAAAAGTGTTCTTTTCATGTTGAACAGCTTCAGACCTTTTTTTATTTACTTTTTTTTTTTTCACTCAACCAGCGTGATGTTTTTTAATTTCTTATGAGGAATATTTAATGTCCAATATTAAAAATTGGAAATTCGGCTGGTTATCCGAAAATGGTTACATTGCCAGCTGATAATCAGTCAGTAAGTATGCGTCTTGTTCCCTCCTGTAATCGAGTCAATCTTCAGTCATGATGAGACTGTCATGCCAAAATGTGACTAGAAACGAGCATGTCAGGGGAGTCATGCGGATCATGCTCGGTACGTTGCTTGCCATTCAAGTTGGCGAGCGAAGCCGATATAGGCCGAAAAGAGTCCAGCAAATTCGGGAACATTGTATTTATTCGATTAGACGCCAAGGCATTTATTAAATATTTAGCGTTTCCCATGAGGCGTTTAATCAAATAAATACGGTACCCTGGGTGCCAAAGACTTATCTCCGGAAGCGTTACACTTCCCGGCTCTGTAGCCCACAACTAGGCTTTAATCGAGGTGGGCCTCAGTGGGGATATATACGATGCAGTATACATTACTGTATATGTTTACTAACAAAAATACTACATTTACAGAAGGATTTTATTTGAAGTGAACTAAATTTCTGTCAATATATATATTGAGTCTGTATATAAATAATTATAAAAAAAAAACAAAAGTTTCATACACATACTGAGCGGGATCAGTAAAATGTAAACAAAAATACAAGTTCGAACTTATTTAAATATGGTTATTTACCTCCGACCACGCAGGCTAAACTAAATTTTCTCTGTAAATGGCGCGAGCGTAGCCTGGTTCCAGAGGTTTTTCTTGAAATTGTTCTTCGCGAAAAAGAGAGAGCGAGGCGCGAGGCGGCGAGAACGAATCATTAAGAAAAACCTCTGGGACCAGGGTAGCGCGAGCAAGAAAGCTGGAGAAACTTAACGTTAGGTCATTTCCCTCGTCTGTCAGTACTGCGAGAAAAATCACCCACTTGTACTGTAACAATGGTTAGAAAACTTCAAGGATGAAACGTGCCTGCTTCATCAACTGGACCAAAAAAAGTGGACTACACTTCACTATTCCGCCTGCAAATAGGCTCCAATCGAGGGGTAGGCCGCAGTGGGCCGGGGATTTTCACGATGCAGTATACTTAATATTTACTAACAAAAATACTATAATATTTACAGGACGATTTCATGGCGGTTATAACCAACTGTCAATTTATATATCTGCATACAAATAATTGCAAGAGAAATAAAAAACAAAATTAAGTGATCTGAAATGCATCATTGACTGTTATTGTTAAGTGGCATCTTCAAGTTTTTACTTTCATCTCATCATTTTTATTGAAAAGGAAAAAACATACCTGAGTGTAAAAAGCTTTGGTGGAGGGAATCTAATTTTTGTCGACTTGAAGTGAAATAAATGCAGAAGTTTAAGAAATTTTCAGCGAAATTTTAAATTGTGTAATTACCTGTATTGAATGTCAATGAAAAATAATGAACAATGAACAGCGTTTCGGTGTCGATCAATATACCCATAACAATGAAATACCCTTCTCGTGTCCGGTCAATAGTGTGCCGTTAATCGCGCTACGGCGAGATAAAATATGAACGAAGATATATGTTTTTGAGATTATATTTTTAGTGTTTTCGAGCTTAATTTAAGTATGGTTATTTGGCTTTGTTTTTTAAGAGTCTTTCAAGAAAATTGCCTGAAGTGATAGGAAAAATTCATCGGTATCATGCTTTGGGAAGCAGGAAAAGAGCTGCAAAACTTTTCTGAACCTTTTAATTATTTTTAGTTTTGTATAGCGAGAGATATTTGATTCTACCGATCCTTTAGTACT
This sequence comes from Porites lutea, assembly GCF_958299795.1. NCBI lineage: Eukaryota > Metazoa > Cnidaria > Anthozoa > Scleractinia > Poritidae > Porites > Porites lutea. The sequence goes on from NC_133203.1 coordinate 49,278,117, forward strand.
CCATCGCACCCATAAGCTCTCTCCGCTTCCGTTTAGACTTGCGGTTTTCTTATTTCAATAAATGTTTTGACTACAAAGCACCCCTCTAGGGTGTCATTAACTTCCGCGCACCTAACACGTTCGCGAATTTTTTATAACATGTTTTGCAACACACTTTACACACAAAGACAGCTTATTCTTAGCCCCACATCATCTTTACTGAAATTATTATTTGGCACTTTTAACCACATCAGTAAATTAAGCCTAAGAATGAAGTTTTTAAGCTTGGCAATTTTCGTGGGACTTTTCTTAGCGGCCTGTGTAAGCTGTTCAGTGGCTGCTAAATCGGCTTCGAACAACAATGGTAAGTAGCAGAGTGTAAATTGTTTTTAATTCATTTTTGAAGACTATGATTTGCTGTACTCAATGCGTTCTCCCAAAACATTTTCGAATCTTTGAAAGATTCGAAACCGTTTTTACAACGATTGACATTTTGTGAATTTTGCTTTAAGCCCGCAGAAAAACCATCAACAGTGGTGACTTGATTATTTTGAAATCAGCTCATAGCAATTATTCGAAACTTTCACTAAGCTGCAATAAATCTGGCTGCCAATGGACGCATTGCCCGTCTAAGGTTTCGTCGTCGTGCTCACCCGAGAATGCGGAGTTCAAAATAACAGCCAGAGGAGAAACGCTGGGAAAACCCATCAAAAGCGGGGAAAAAGTGTCGCTGACCGTTAGAAAGTACGGTCCTCATGACAAGCTGACTTGTGGCAAATCTTCAACCACGCAGTGCCATTTGGCTTCGTAAGTATTCAGCTTTAAATTTAAACACTGCATCAGCTCTTCTTGGAAATTTAACTCAAGCACCATCGGACGAGAAGATGAAACTAATGTCTATAGTTGACTTTCGGCCTGTACAATTTTGCTCTGAGTCAGTTGTCACAGTTTCTCTCTTGGTCAGTATTAGGAACTCATAGGCAAAAGTGGTTTTACTTGGCCAAAACCAAACTTGACTGCTAGATATTTAGTCAATTATTGCTTTTTGACCTCCTTTTGCCACTTTTTTCTCTAGCATTAAAGGCGACATGAAAGGAAACAACTGGCTGAGATACGACAACGCCACTTTTCAAATATTCTCCAAAGAGGCACAGGATTCTACTCCCATCCACAATGGCGATGTGGTGGGACTCAAGTACTTACACAGCTCCAGCAAAGCATGGCTGACCAAAAGTGGAAAATTCCTTTATCCGCGTAGCTGTAGCAGAAACGACAAAACCTCTTGCGCAAAAGAGGACAGTTTCACCGGCTTCAAAATCTTCAAGAGCTGAAGTTTCAAGATCACAACTTTGAAGCTGGAGTTCTCAACCATAAATTTAAGCATAAACAGTTTAGATCATTTAGTGACCATTTTGGGAAGATAATTAAATAATTTCTAAGGGATTTATGTGTTATTTAACTTTAACTTTTTGCTTTTCAATAAAAGAGTTGAGGATTCGATGGCGATTAAACGTCTCATGGTACTTATGACACGACGGCTAAGAATAAAACAAATGATCTGTGAGCCTTTGCTCCTTAACGCTGTTTCACCTTAATGATGTTAGAAATCACCCTGACTGTTTTTCAGTTCGTTTTGTTTATCACATTTTCTGTGGTGTTTTCTTTTAATCTGGTTTACTTTAGCTTCAACTGAGGGAAAAAAAATGATCTAATTCCAATCCAATGTAGCAAACACGTCAGTCCCTTCACAACGACAACATATACTGATAAGCGACCTTCTATTGAGGGTTTTTCTTTCTTTTATAGTGGAACCCCCATATCCTCGGTGAAGCATCTTCAATTAAGTACTCACTGACTCTGGAGATATGAATAAATAGCTAATATTTGTAATCAACTGTGTGCAATGGGGCATATTTAATTTTCACCAAAGATTGACGAACACGTATATTTTTGCGAGGGATTCAAAATGAATTTTCGGCCGAGATTTTCAAACGGCGGTAGAATCGAGTGGGTGATTAGGTTGAGAAAATGGGACACTAAATTTTATCATTTCTTCTTGCCAAGGTTTTTCAACGTGTCAGCTTGAGTGCAATCTTGTCAATCGAATACTTTTTTCTTCAAAGAGTAATTCAGCAATGCATTGAATCAATACAGACACCGAAACATTATGTGCAACTGTATATGAAGCAATATTTCCTGCCGTTGAAATTGTTATTTCAGGGGCACCCAACGACGGTTTTCTCCTTAATGCATTGAAAACACTTTTTAGTCCACCCAGAGTACGTTTAGATCTCTAGAAATGCATTCTGAGCGGCGCTATAAATTTTTTATCTGTTCGGTCATCCTAGGGCCACTTGAGTCTTTTCCAAGTTATATGGGCAGTCAGTATTATTTTCCCGAAAATTTTAGATGCAATTTAAAGTTTTACGAAGTTAGGATTTTTTTTGTTATTCCTCTCTCCATCGCATTTTTAAATCCGAAAAAAGTTTAAGTTTCCTTTTTCGACAAAAACCAACCTGGGAAGTGAAATGCGAAAAATTAAACCTCAGAAAATCGTATTTATTTTAGATAAGCTAGGAAAATTGTACAGGAATGGAACGTTCCTTTAGAAATTTTTTAGCCTTCCTCAAACTATAGAAAATTCTAGGCATTTTTAGTTTCTCCGAACAGATATTTTACAGAAAACAGTTGTTGGGTGCTCCTGTTATTTCCGCGGTGGCTGGTGAAATGAAGGGATACAACATATAATGGTGCGAAAACGGACGATCGGGTTCTGATTAGTAAGCGTTTTTTTGAACCGCACAGACTTTCAGAAATCATATAGTAACACAATTGAAATTACTACTACGTGTCAATACGAAAATAGTCATAATTTTATTTTGTTCACTGCCAAACAAGCAATGTTCTACTTGATGGACTTAAAGTTATCGATGATGTCATCACGTCTGGCGGAACGTGTTAGTTAACTCCCTAAACATGTTTCGCATTTTAAATAAGAAACCTCTAATAAACGTCACATTATTCATAACATAATTAGTCTTAGTTAAGGGAATTTGAAGTCTGTGTCAGTCTGTTCAGGCGTTCACAGAGTCGTCATCGAGTATGAAGTTTCTCGGCGTGACCGTTTTGTTGGCTTTAATCTCTCTTGGCGGAGTCAACTGCTATTCCGTTAGCAAGAATAACCTGCAAGTAGGTTGCTCCGTACCGATAGAAGATGTGTGGACCGACTTATCGAGAGGTAAGACTTCGATAAAGCGTTTGATGTTGTTTCAGTTTTATTTATTCAAGAGTCGCTCGCCTAAGCGATGTACTGGAGACTTGGAGTGTCGCCCCGTTCGGTTTGTCTAATAAGAGTGTAAACGTTTCGAGTTCATTCAAACTTTTTGTGATTTAAATCACAGCAAAATGCTTCTTTTACAAAACGAAGAAAACGGCTTTACAATTAGTGTGCGTCAAATATCTTTCTTTCAGCTTTTGGTAGTTTAGTGCAAAGTTTTAATAGGAATTTTTTTTTTGTTCCAAGTCCACAGATATCCTGTTATCAAGAGTGGAGACCTTATTGTGCTGAGATCAGCGCACAGCAGTTACTACCAGTACTTGATGTATTGCACGACTAGTTACTGCTACTGGAAGTCTTGCTCTGGTAGTCGGAGTATGACGAAATCATTGTGGTCTTCATGTTCTTCCTACTCCAAGTTCTATATCACCGCCTTTGGAAGAGCAAATGGGGAACCCATCAACAGTGGAGACACTGTGTCATTGAGTTCTTATGGCTATGGTTCCAGGTACCGGCTGAGGTGCACATCATCGTATACCTGGTACTGCAGAATGCAATCGTGAGTAAACCGGCACCTTGTGCTTTATACTTGTGCTTTATAGGCATTGTTATAAGCATAAATATATGTTTGACAGCTAAATTTGTTTATTTGACAATTGGCTTCATTTGTTTTTATTCTAAATAGAATCACCAGCACAATGACTGGGAACCAGTGGCTTTACTACTCGTACGCCACCTTCGAGATTTACGCCAAAAACGCTGTGGATGGAACCCCCCTGCAATATGGTGACGTCGTGGGCCTCAAGTATCCCTACTACACCTCGAGTACCTGGCTCATGAGGTATAGCAGCTACTATCGTCCTCGTAGCTGTAGCAGTTACAGCAAGACGTCCTGTGCAAGGGAGAATACTTACACTGGCTTCCGGATCTTCAAGAAGCTGTGAAAAATCTTCGATTTCAAAGTCCTCAACCAGAGATTCAAACGTTAAATGTAAAGTGAAACACTATTAGTTAAGCATCTGCAAGAGAACAAATGCTCGTTAGTATGGATATATGTATTCCAACTTTAAAATTATATGATAATAAAAGAGTTGAGGTAATGAAAAGGTGTTAATTTACTTGTGAAACAATAATCCAAAGATCCTGAACTACCACCTCATGCCCACAAAAAAGAGTTAACTAAGAGGAGGGCGGGGGGGGATGGACTGAGAGAGGGGGAGGGGAGGAGGGGGGAGAGAAAGAAAAAAGAGAACCAAAAAGAAAAAAGGAAAGAAAGAAAACAAGATTACAACCTGATAAAAGCCGGGACTGTCGCATATTTAGACAGGGATGCTATAGCTACTTTAAGGTCCAAAGCGAGCGGAGATATTGGTCTACAAAGTCATGAAATCGTAAAGGCGTTTACAGGTATGTTGGCGGCACGAGCTTACCACCCACCTTTGAATGTCTGTAGACTTCGCAGATTTGTGGAGCTATATCAGACTTCTTGGGTTTTTAACAAACTACCTCAAAACTTGACAAATCGACTGATTTTAAGGCGTTCTTTGCCGCAGTGTTGAGGGATATTTGCTAACTGATCCCAGTTAAAAGTTGAAAAAACCGTGGTCTGTTTTACAGACGTTTACTGAGCAATTCGTAGGGTAAATAGAGGATATTTCATGGCAGCGAGAAGATACGAAATTTCTCTTCGAGTGTTGAAAAATATTTTGAACCCGAGAAGATAAATTTCGTGTCTTCAAGCGGCCATGTAATGTTCTATTTATTATATAAACACCAATCAGAAATGCCGAACCATTTCATTTTAATATTTTTTTGCTACGAAAGGTGCGAACTATTATTGCCCCCGCAGGGATTTCGCCCGGAAGTCGAAATCCCGAGGAGGCACTCTAGTAGCTTGCGTGTATTTTAAGGAAAATACTTACAGCTGAAATATACAGTCAGCATGCAAGAAAAAATCTAGATTTGCTTGAACAGGGGCCGCATGGAATCTTTGGGTAATGATGACGTTTCTATTGTTCTATTGTTAATCATCATCATAATCGGGTCGAGCTCAAGCTACAATCACGGTCATAATTTGTTGCCACCTCCGGAAAACACAACATAAACTTACTGTTCTCATAAATACAAGTATTGCTTTCCTCCCTTCCTTCAATTTTGGTTTCACGAGTTTACTTGAGCATAAACGTCTTCCAAATCAGCATTGAAAGGAAAGCGAAGGAAAACCTCGCAAGCGTTTCAACAATTATGACCGGGACAGAGGAGTTCACGCTCATAGTTGCATCATGGTAATCAAGATGAAGGGAAATTCAAAGATTTGTACTGGAATTCAAAGCCAGCTAATTCTTCCTGAATTCATATATTTGCCACTTTTTCGTTGAAAAGAGTAACTTACGAGTTCAAAGAAACAATACACTAAATCTGAGGTGCAAAGAAGTCCCGTGATCTGACAGTTTCTAGAAAACCTTGATTTCTCCATACATTTTCTGTAATTTTGATACTGTCGAATTCTTGGTTGTCAGTTTGTATGAGAAAGCCGGCTGGCTAGTTTCCCCCTCCGCATATTCTAGCTATAAATCATGCCGAGGTTTACTGAGGGTGCTAATGGGAGTTAACTACTAATTTTTCGGCCAAATATCAGTTAACTACTAATTTTGGTTAGCTATTAACTTTCACTTTCCTATAGCAAATATTATTCTGTCATAACCCGAATTTTGTTTACTTCAGTACGTCGTCAATCACTTTTGGGGGTAGGTCCTACTAAAATCAAGGTTTAAATTTACATGAATTCACATAAACTCCCCCACTAGTACAATTTATAAGTAACTGAAAATATGGAAAAGAACATAATTATCTAATCAAAGTAGCAAAAATGGGTAAGCGATAACTATTAAGACCCCTATTTACCGATTTTTGCTGTAAGAACATATTAGATCCAAGTCGTATAACCATCAAATGACACCAGCCTCCTAGATCCAGACGCACCAGTGATTATCTCGTACTGATCTTCCCAAACTGGTCATGCATGTCCTGCCATAAACTACTTCAAAGCTACCTTCTTCGTCACTTTCATTATCGAATGAGTCACGTACTTATGGGGTTGACTGAATTACTGTATGCGTGTCCTGTATCTTGTTGTTGGCCTAAGTTTCAATCCATTTTCAATCCTTGCAATCCATTGCAACAGACGACGCGAAACAATATCAATGTCAAAATAAAGTTTTAATTAACCAAACTGGGCCATTATTTTTGGTCTTTTTGGAATTCAATTGATCCAAAAAAAAAAGTTTTAGCTTTTTAAAAAGATAGCAAATGGCATGACATAGCTAGTCCCATGACGCTGGTGCTAAAGATCCCGCTTTATCTTGAGTTGATTCGCTTCTTATAGTTTGTTGGCAAACAGGTGGAAAGTTCTCTATCCAGTCCACCCCCATCCCAATTTCATCTTCTTTTGTCATTGTTTGCACCAATGGAAGAGACATAGTTGAGAGTGCTAACAAAGGCATGAAAGTATTTGACATGGGACAATTCGTGAGTGTAGCCCACTTCGAATTCGTAGTTCTTTTAAGCGATTCCTTCACTCTATTTCCAAAGTCTTGGGCGTAGTTTAAAGCGCTAAATGTTTTGTGTTGAGTGAAGTGAGAAGCCGCGCGTAGGTTTTCCACCTGCGTTGTCGGAAGTTTTGTGTACCTGATACAGCCTTTGTCGACATCCTCGTTCACGTCCCTCAATGTTACCTTTTTCGCAGACGCCCCTTTTTCTCCTGTTTCAAAAGCGTCATATTGAAGATATCCAAAGGTTGTAAGAAATGAAACTGTTTCAGAAAGACCGGTTTAAACACAAGCTTAACAGTCTCAATAGTGGGAACTAAAACATCAGTTACAAAAGCGTTATCTCGTAAGTTCAAGTGCCATGTACTTAAATGGAAGATGCTGATTTCTTTGAGCCATCAGAAATTCTTTTTGACTAGATCCAATGCTAAGAGTCACATTTTTCGTCTTTGGTAGTAATGTTTAACTTGACGTCCTTTTGGGTCCGTGACAACTTTATTGTTCCTTATCCTAACAAATTATTCGTTGAGCTGTCTACAACCATGCTCTATGACGGACGCTATCTGTTTGCCGGATACTACTGTGGTGCCTTTTGCACATAATAAGAGTGAGGGTAAGGGTGAGGGTGAGGGTGGGGGTGAGGAATTGCTATTATAAGAAAAAAACAAGGAAAATATAACTAATCGAATGGCAAAATTTCAATTGCGAGAAGTTCGAGTTGTGTGAATTCCACAATTTTCATCCAAAATTACTCCAAAAAAAATTTGTCTCCTTCATACTCGAACAATCATGATGTTGATTACCAATATTTCATTGAAGTTTACAATTCGTAAGTCTTGGACTAGGCGCGGTTTGAAGACCATACATATATTTTTTTAAGGGAAAGTGTTAGTGCTCGTCTCCAAATGTAACATATATGAAAGATTGCCTGGATATCTTTGGGGTATGAATTGATACTGCGGACAAAATCAAATTTAATAAACAAGTTAGTACATCAGTCAAACAAATGCAGGTTTGGTGTAATACAAAACTTGGTATTCAAGAAAGAGAGAAACGACCACACAAGAAATATTAACTCGGAACGAGGGATTGTGGACGTTCTAAGATTCATGAAAATAACCCTTTGGCGGATCATCTCCCCAACCCAGGGTTCCACATCCCCATATCATGCCAAGTCCCTTAGTGTACACAGAACGATCGAAGACTATTAATCCATGTCTTTATTGAAGCCTTTCAAGAGCAAAAAATTAATTTGCGGTCACGTTGTTGGAAATACTTTTAAAACAGCAACAGCAACTCGAAAGCTAGCCAAACTCTGAAATCAGGCCAGCCAAAGAGGGCGAATGTTAGAAGTAAATTCACGTCCACGTAAAATTTCACGTGATTACCATACGATACGTTTACTCTCTAATTGGTTTCCATGAGTAGAGTAATATGAGAACTCTGAGGTCAGATCAGGGGAGGGAGATCAGTGGACAAATTTGCGGTCATTGATTTCCGCTCTTCCTCGACTCTACAGCCTTTGTCCGCAAAAGAACGCAATTTCTGTGAGAAAATTTCTTTTTTGAGCTTAACAAAACCAGTAAGAGTAACGGATGAATGATAGCTGCATGATCATCGCTACAGTTATGTTTCCATACGCTTTCACCCTGTCCTTAAACTCACTCTTACCCTTACCCTTAAACTCACCCTTACCCTCACCCCCACCCTCACCCTTTGTGTTACCCTCACCCTCGTTTTCATTTTACGTTACAGTATTCGAATACTAAATTAAAATACAAAACAGAGAATAAAGATTTCTAGATCCCTTCTTCTTAATTTTCCATCAAATTATAGGCCATCGTCTTCCACCTCTTTAACAAGTGAGCCACTCTGTGTTCAGTACTCGATGGAAAGAAAGTCGACTAAACGGCGTTTAAACCAGCCGTAGGACACAGAGTGGCTATGAACTAAAGGTAAGGGAGCTTTTTGAATCAATATTTCGCGTGATCATGATTTTTTTCCTTAGCGTTGTAGATTCGAATACATGCGGATAAAATTCGAACATTAGGGGCCCGAATCACATGTAATAATGCAAGAAATATCGACCTTCGTTATCTTAAAGGCTAATAGTACAGATAGACAAACAAGAAGACTTCATATCTTTAAGATTTTTGCGTTTATTTAGCATCAGATAATACACTAATAATTCTAGTATATTCCGACCAAAGGACCTCTGAAGCCCGAACCCACACAAAGTGCGCTTGGGCTGCCTGTGGTCACCCCAGCTCGTCCGCCATTTTGAAAGCAGTTTGCGTGACGTCAATGAACTGTTGCTCTTGCATGGTTGCCAGGCAATAGTTTTGCTGGGGGTGGGAGGAGGGTAGTCTGTTTACAGAATCACCCTCCCCTCAAAACAAAAAAATGGAAAAAAAATGGAGGAGAGAGAAGGGGGCTGGAGATTGAAGTTATTCATTTTTATAATATGAACTACGTAGCTCATATTTGCATTTTTCTTAAAAAGTGTTCTTTTCACTTTCAGCTTTAGCCCTTTTTTTATTCATTTATTTTTTCAGTTAACCAGCGTAACGTTTTTTAATTTCTTATGAGGAATATTTGCTGTCGAATATTAAAAATTAGAAATTCGGTTGGTTATCCGAAGATGGTTACATTGCCAGCTGATAATCAGTCAGTGAGTATGCGTCTTGTTCCTTCCAGTAATCGAGCCAATCGTCAGAGTCATGATGGGACTGTCATGCCAAAATGTGACTAGAAACGAGCATGTCGTCAAGCTATGTCAGGGGAGTCATGCGGATCATGCTCGCCATGCTAAAGTTGCTAGCCATTCAGAACTGGCCGGCCAGGCAATTGTCGGGCCAGTCAGTTAGCGAATAGAATCGGCTTTTTCCTCGGGGTTTTTGCTAAAAAACCATCTCCTTCGTGCATACTATTAGGATCTGACTGATCTGGCTGGATAGTTTTGGTTGAAAGTGAAATTCTCATTAAGACGGGAATTGTCTTGGCCGGTCAGTTCTGACAAATGGAAAGCGCCCTAACACCGAAAAGAGTCGAACAAGTTCGGGAGCATTGTATTTATTCGATTAGACGCCGAGGAATTTATTAACTTTTTAGCGTTTTCTATGCGGCGTTTAATCGAATAAATACGTTACCCTGAGTGCCAAAGACTTTCCTCCAAAGGTGTTACACTTCACGGCTCTACAGCCCACACATGACGTCACTAAAATTCAAACTACAAAACTATCGATCCTACTGAGACTTTACTTTCATGGTGTATTAGAGCAGCTGAAAACTAATGTTCATACAAATTTTCGCTTAAAAATGTTCTTGGTTTTGTGTTAGAGTACGCTTGAATTTCTAAGCTTTTGCGTGACGCGGCTTTTACATGACGGCCTAGAGAGCTGTAATGTAGGTTAAAAAAGTGACTTATTTAGGGGAATTTTGCTATTTAAACGGTTAATGTATTAGAAAAAGTATTTGATGTTTATGAGTTCCTCGAGAGATAAATTCACGCTTTTGTAGCAAGCTCGGTAAAAGATGTTTCTGTTGGTTTCCGTCGGCGATGTTGGTGTCCATCCAGGTGGGCACCACCACGGTCTCTCCATACAAATTCCTATAAATTTGGGGTAAAACATTTCCTCGGATATCTCGTATGCGAAATATTCCTCTAACCCAAATCTTGGTGAGGGTCTTTGTATATTTACCTCCTTTCATTTCCCAGATTCTGGCCTTTAACTATTGAACGGTTTTGATTTTTATTTTGATCTATTTTGAATGGCGTGACACTGAAAACCAGCAAAACAGGCTCCAATCGAGGTGGGCCTCAGTGGGGATACATACGATGCAGTATACATTACTGTATATATTTACTAACAAAAAGACTATATTTACAGAACGATTTTATTTACAGTGAACTAACTCTGTCAATTTGTATATTGAATCCGAATACAAATAATTATAAAAAAATATAATAATAAAAGTTCCATACAATTACTGAGCAGGATAAAATGTAGCCTGATATTCATCCTATTGCTTCGAGTCGTTTTCTTCTCTCAACAACGTACGTTACTGAGGGAGTAATAACGTTTCGAAGTAATCGGATGAAATTCAGGCTAGATAAAATGCATAAAAGAGAATACAAGTTCGACCTTAATTTAAATATGGTTATAACCAGCGACCACGTAGGCTAAACTAAATTTTCTCTGAAAAGTGCGCGAGCGTACCCTGGTCCCAGAGGTTTTTCTTGAAATTTTTCTTCGCGAAAAGAGAGAGAGAGCAGCGAAGCGGCGACAACTAATTTAAAGAAAAACCTCTGGGACCAGGATAGCGCGAGCGTGAAAGCGCGAGAAAACAACGTCGCGTCATTTCCCTTGTCTGTAAGAAATCACCCACTTACTGTAACAATGGTTTTAGAAAACTTCAAAGATGAAACGTACCCTTCATCATCTGGACTCAAAAAAGGGGACTACACTTCAATCTTCCGCCTGCAAATAGGCTCCAATCGAGAGGTAAGCCGCAGTGGGCCGACTTACGATGCAGCATACCAAGAGAGGATAAAGCGGACAGAGAAGGCATCCCCCATGCGCACCCTATTCCATAGGTAATTGGTCTCGAGTTATTTTTAGAATCGGGATAAAGTTACCTCGCGTGGATGTTTCGTGGAGGTTTCGCATGACTAGACGCCGTGCAAAACATGTCGGGCGAGGCAATGAAGCGTAAAAAGATCGAGAGCATTCCTGAATATTGAAGCGAAATGAGTCGGCGCTCACCTGGGAAAAAGGAATCGCTGGACTCTTTGACAACCCGTGAAATCAGTTTAACTCGAAGTTGTCGTAACCTCAGTGCTTTAATAAAATGAGAAATTTCGCCGGTCTATTGAAACCGGTCGTTTGTACAATAAAGCAAGTAGGACGCCAAGTGTTATTTTTGTTGAATAATAAAAGACTAATAAAGGAATAAATATCAAACCAGAAATTGCTCTCTTCAAACTGTAAATTATAAATGATCCTGAGAGAATATTCAATGTGTTAAGGATTTCCCTGCTGTACTGTTAGCTCTATACAAGAGAGGAAGGGCGATTCTTTTTTTATTTCCGTTTCGTTGACACAGCTTTCGCAGAAATCTCGCTGTAGTCGTTTTCGTCGACAGAAGGAATAGCAAAATCGCTCTCCGCGTCTTCCCCCATTTTGTTCTGCGTCATTTCGTGAAGGACGCGTGGCTCTCAGCGTAGGTCATCCACGCGGAACACATTCGCGCTATGTGATTGGCTGATGTCTAATCCCTCTTTAGATCTGTGATGTTAAAAATAACTCGAGACGAATTACCTATGGAATAGGGTGTGTATGGGGGATGCCTTCTCTGTCCCCTTTATCCTCTTTTGAGCATACTTAATATTAACTAACAAAAATACTGTAATATTTACAAGACGATTTCATTTACGTTTATAACCGACTGTCAATTTAAGAGAAATAAATAACCAAATTAAATGATCTAAAATGTATCATTGACCTTTATTGTTAAGTGTCAATCGACTCATTTTGAAGATTTTACTTTCATCTCATCATTTTTACTGAAAGGGAAGAAATTCTTGGATAAGTAAAACAAACCTGAATGTAAAAATGTTTGGTTGAGGGAACGTAATTTTTGGCGAGTTGAAGTGAAATAAATACATAAGTTTAAGAAATTTTCAGCAAAATTTTAAATTGTGTAATGAACAGTGACAGGAGCCCATCAAATGGAGCCTCCATCTCCATTAATTTCTTGAGTCAACCCTTTCCCGAGTAGATTTATAAATAGAACGACTTGTTTCCCGCGAAAAGTGTCATATTTCCGTGAGTCTCGTATGTCACCGTGAAAAAAATGAAGTTGGATGAAGTCGAACTCATAAGCCCGTCCTTCGACCGTTTTCCTTTTTTACTATACGTCCATTTTTACAATTTTACAGCTGCTGGGATCTGGGTATCATGAAATAAAAGTTAATGAATTACCCGACTGAGACTGAGCATGAAGCGATGGGACAAAGACGGCGAACTGAGGGTCACGGAAAGGTTATCTTTGCGAGTGCTTTTTTTTTTTTTTGCCGCTTTACATCCCACATTTAAGCATGCACTTTGAAAAGAGTCGATGATTAAGCGTTCTGTGGACGGTTTGGAACTTTTCGTTGATCAGCGCCGAAAAAGTGCCAGGATCATTTGATTTTTGTCATCACCGTGGAGTGGATTTCGCCAGTTAAGCACCGCATGCAAAAGCGATGACCTAAGTAGCAACTAACGAGGGATGCTTCAGTTCCGAAATTTGAGAAATTGCAGTCTTCCTTCACAACTGACTTGTATCACCATGAGAATTGCCTGATAAAACTGGCACTTGAAAAGTTGAACAGAAGACAACAGTTGCTCGACCTTGAATAATTGCTAACGGAGGAATTTGTGACATCGCGCTCCAGTCCAAAGACCCACTTATCTCAAGAAAAACAAAATGGATTGTATCTGCGCCAAAAGAATTATGACTGACTAACAGGACAATTCTCAACAGTTAATGCAGAAGTTTAGGCTTAATTCTTTCCTCCGAATTCGCATCTGTGGATCACGTTTTTGCGAGAAAACAATGGCTGGGCCCGGCGTTACCAAACATAGCAGGAAATCATCACACTAGCTGACGAACAAAACAACCACAAGGACTACAAGTATTTTTTTTAAATAAACGTATTTCGGGAAAAAAAGAGGCTTGAAAAACTAGAAATTTGATTAATATTGAGTCATTTCAGTCATTTAGCCGAAATAAGAACCTTAACGCTCAAAAAAATTGACTAAAGAAAACGAATCCTGTCAGAACTACAGACTGCAGGTAGTAGTTAATCATTATGCATGTAACAGACCAGCTTCATGGCCTCTAACTGTGAGACAAGCAACCGAAATGAAGATTAACATTGTCAGAGTGTAAAACTCTCCACAGTATAATCTACCCACTGGAAAGAAAAGAAAGAAAATCTTTGAGAGATGGAAACGCTAAAGTCACGTTTCACTAGCTTATGATTGTGTTGGCCTGTCAACACCGAATTTCCTGCTGTTCGATGAAGTACAATAGCAGTGTCATTTCGTTGTTGTGATTGGTTCTTCCCACCGTCGGCGCGCGAAGTCTCCCCTGGGAACCGTTCTAATTATAAATCTACTCGGGAAAGGGTTGACTCCAAGGGCATGTATGGGAGATGGAGGCTCCATTTGATGGGCTCCTGACAGTGAAGAGCGTTTCGGTGTCGATCAATACTTATAACAATAACCGCCGCCTGGTTAGCTCAGTTTTGTAAGCGCCGGTCTGCCGAGCGGGAGGCCGCTGGTTCAAGTCCCGGCCGGACGCAACACTCAGGGTCTCTAAATAACTGAGGAGAAAGTGCTGCCTTTGTAAAGACATCTGCAAACGGTTAGACTTTCTAGTCTTCTCGGATAAGGACGATAAACCGTAGGCACCGTCTCAGTCACAACCCTTGGATACATAAATTCTGTGGGACGTTAAAGAACCCACACACTGTTCGTAAAGAGTAGGGGACGTTGTTCCCGGTGTGGTGGTCTATCTCTCATGGGGGGAGGGACTGTTACGGGCCCGTAGTAAGTGGCGTCATGCTGTTGCGGTGACCCTGGCAATAATTGGCGAATCTAATTTAAAAAAAAAAAATGAAATATCCTTCTCGTGTCCGGTCAGTAGTGTGCTGTTAATCGCGCTACGGCGGAATAACATATAAACGAAAATATATAACTTTGAGATTATATTTTTAGTGCTTTCGAACTTAGTTTAAGTATGGTTATTTGGCTTTGTTTTTAAGAGTCTTTCTTTTTTTTCTTTTCTGAACCTTTTAATTATTTTTAGTATTGTATAGCGAGAGATATTTGATTCCACCGATCCTTTACTCAGTCAGAGTATGACGAAATCTTTGTGGTCTTCATGTTCTTCCTACTCCAAGTTCTATATCACCGCCTTTGGAAGAGTAAATGGCGAACCCATCAAAAGTGGAGACACTGTATCATTGAGTTCCGTTGCCTACGGTTCCAGCTACCGGCTGAGGTGTTTACTTTCATCTCATCATTTTTACTGAAAGGGAAGAAATTCTTGGATAAGTAAAACAAACCTGAATGTAAAAATGTTTAGTCGAGGGAACCGAATTTTTGTCGACTTGAAGTGAAATAAATCCATAAGTTTAAGAAATTTTCAGCATAATTTTTACATTGAACAGCGTTTCGGTGTCGATCAATACTTATAACAATGAAATATCCTTCTCGTGTCCGGTCAGTAGTGTGCTGTTAATCGCGCTACGGCGGAATAAAATATAAATGAAAATATATAACTTTGAGATTATATTTTTAGTGCTTTCGAACTTAATTTAAGTATGGTTATTTGGCTTTGTTTTTTAAGAGTCTTTCTTTTTTTTCTTTTCTGAACCTTTTAATTATTTTTAGTACTGTATAGCGAGAGATATTTGATTCTACCGATCCTTTAGTACTCCATCGCACTCATAAAACAAGCTCTTTCCTCTTCTTTTTATACTTGCGGTTTTCTTATTTCAATAAATGTTTTCACTACAGAGCACTCCCCTAAGGTGTCATTCACTTCCGCTCAACTAACAAGTTCGCGCATTTTTATCACATGTTTTGCAACACACTTTACACGGCAAAGACAGCTTTTTCTTAGCCCCACATCATCTTTACTGAAATTATTATTTGGGACTCAGACTTTTTTTAACCACATCAGCAAATTAAGGCTAAAAATGAAGTTTTTAAGCTTGGCAATTTTCGTGGGACTTTTCTTAGCGGCCTGTGTAAGCTGTTCAGTGGCTGCTAAATCTTCGAACAACAATGGTAAAGAGCAGAGTGTAAATTGTTTTTAATTCATTTTTGAAGTCTATGATTTGCTGTACTTAATAGGACCCCCCAAAACATTTTCGAATCTTCGCAAGATTCGAAACCATTTTTAAAACGATTGACATTTTGTGTGATTGTGAATTTTGTTTTAAGCCCGCAGAAAAACCATCACCAGTGGTGACTTCATTATTTTGAAATCAGCTCATAGCAGTTATTCGAAACTTTCACTAAGCTGCAATAAATCTGGCTGCCAATGGACGCATTGCCCGTCTAATGATGCTGAGGTTTCGTCGCCCTGCTCACCTGAGAATACGGAGTTCAAAATAACAGCCAGAGGAGAAACGCTGGGAAAGCCCATCAAAAGCGGGGAAAAAGTATCGCTGATCGTTAGAAAGTACGGTCCTCAGTACAAGCTGACTTGTGGCAAATCTTCAACCGCGCAGTGCCATTTGGATTCGTAAGTACTCAGCTTTAAATTTAAACACCAAATCAACTCTTCTTGGAAATTTAACTCAAGCAACATCGGACGAGAAGATGCAACTGATGTCTATAGTTGACTTTCGGTCTGTACAATTTTGCTCTTAGTCAGTTATTGGCATTTCTCTCTCGGTCAGTCTTAAGAACTTATAGGCAAAAGTAGTTTTACTTGGCCCAACACAAACTTGACTGCTAGATATTTAGTCAATTATTGCTTTTTGACCTCCTTTTGCCACTTTTTTCTCTAGTTTCAAAGGCGACATGACAGGAAACAACTGGTTGATATACGACAACGCCACTTTTCAAATATTCTCCAAAGAGGCAGAGGATTCTACTCCCATCCACAATGGCGACGTGGTGGGACTCAAGTACTTACACTGCTCCAGCAAAGCATGGTTGACCAAAAGTGGCAAATTCCTTTATCCTCGTAGCTGTAGCAGAAACGACAAAACCTCTTGCGCAAAAGAGGACAGTTTCACCGGCTTCAAAATCTTCAAGAGCTGAAGTCGTAAAGTTTCAAGATCTCAAATTTGAAGCTGGAGTTCTCAACTATAAATTTTAAGCATAAACAGTTTAGATCATTTAGAGACCATTTTAGAAAGATAATTAAATAAGGGATTTATGTGTTATTTAACTTAAACTTTTTGCTTTTCAATAAAAGAGTTGAGGATTCGATCGCTATTACACGTCTCATGGTACTTATGACACGACGGCTAAGATTAAAACGAGTGATCTCTGAGCCTTTGCTCCTTAACGCTGTTTCACCGCAATTAGAAATCACCCAGACTGTTCTTTAATTCGTTTTGTTTATCACATTTTCTTTGGTGTTTTCTTTTAATCTGGGTCATTTTAACTTCAATAGAGGGGAAAAAATGATCTAATTCCAATCCAATGTAGCTAGCACGTCAGTCCCTTCACAATGACAACATATACTGATAACCGACCTTCTATTGAGGGTTTTTCTTTCTTTTATGGTGGAACCCCCATATCCTCGGTGAAGCATCTTCAATTAAGAGCTCACCGACTCTGGAGATATGAATTAATAGCTAATATTTATAATCAGCTGAGTGCAATGGAGAATATTTTCACCAGAGATTGACGAACACGTATATTTTTGCGACGGGTTCAAAATGAATTTTCGGCCGAGGTTTTCAAACGGTGGTAGAATCGAGTGGGTGATTAGGTTGAGAAAATGGGTCACTAAATTTTATTATTTCTTCCTGCCGAGGTTTTTCAACGGGTCAGTATGAGTGCAATCTTGTCAATCGAATACTTTTTTCTTCAAAGAGTAACGCAGCAATGCATTGAATCAATACCGACCCCGAGACAGTATCGAAAGACAGTAATGTGCAGCTGTATATGAAGCAACATTTTCCCGAAAAATTTAGATGCAATTTGAAGTTTTACGAAGTTAGGTTCTTTTTCTGATTCCTCTCTCCATCGCATTTTTAAATCTGAAAAAAAATTTAGGTTTCCTTTTTCGACAAAAAATAGTCAACCTGGGGAGTGAAAAATTAAACTATTAGATAATTATACTATTAGATAACCTTCGAACATTGTACAGGAATGGAACGGACATCTAGATCGGAAATGTTTTAGCCTTTCTCAAGCTATAGAAAATTCTAGGCATTTTTAGTTTCTCCGAACAGATATTTTGCAGAAAACATTTCAGGGTGCTCCTGTTATTTCCGCGGTGGCTGGTGAATTTAAGGGATAGAACATAAAATGGTACTTGATCCGCGAAAACTGACGATCGGGTTCGGATTAGTAAACATTTTTTTAAACCGCACAGACTTTCAGAAATCATAGTAACGATAAATTCGATATTTGTCTAAACGAAAATAATCATAATTTTATTTTGCCCACTGCCTAGTTTAGTATGACCAAAAAAGCAATGTTCTACTTGTAGTGGGCTTAAAGTTATCAATGATGTCATCACGTCTTGCGGAACGTGTTAGTTGACTCCCTAAACATGTTTCGCATTAATTAAGTAAAAAACCTCTAATAAACGTTACATTATTCATAACATAATTAGTCTTAGTTAAGGGAATTCGAAGTCTGTGTCAGTCTGTTCAGGCGTTCACAGTGTCGTCATCGAGTATGAAGTTTCTCGGCGTGACCG